>NC_135649.1:88537410-88769910 GCF_053574225.1 Canis aureus | reverse complement strand
TCTGATACTAGGTTAATCACTTTGAAGCTATAGTTATGCTGTAACATTTAGCATGGCTTCACACCAGGTTAGTGTAGCCAATGAGGAAAAATTTACCATAATGACAGCAGTTGTCCCAGTGTGACAGCTGTATTGCTCAGAGCTTTTCCTTCTTACACCTAGAATATAAATATAAAACAAGGGGAGAAATGTGATAAAAGGCGGTTTTCAGTTACACATATGTTGCTTATGTCTAATGTTTGACAGTTCGATTTCTGGGTGGGATAAAGAAATTTAAGTATCAGTAATGGGAATTTTTAAAGATTTAAAACAAATATGCAAAAATTTGCTATGCCAGAATGCTTGGAGCATAATAGAAGACTGTATTTGGTGTGCTTGTTTTGTTTCTTTGATAGAGCTTATTAGGTGAATCTTCTAAAACTTTCCTTCTGCTGGACCCCAGTGAAGTGGAAGTCACCAGAGTCCCACAGTACTTGGAGCACCACTGCACCAAGATGTTTAGCTGAGTTTCTGCTCAGTTTTACTTGAAAGCAAGAATTGTCCTAGCTCCTTTTCCATTATTCCAAAACTTTGAATGTTCGAAGCAGGGTCTGATTAAAAAGGAAACTACTGGTTAGTTAATCTAATTGAAGTATCATAATTTCAGCATAAACATTTAATTAAAGATAAGGAACTCATTGGTTAATACTGTATTTAAAAGAATTGGTAACTTGAATGTGTGTAATTTTTGGAACCTGTCTAAAAACCAAATACCCCTGCAAACAGATACAGTCCACCCTATTCTATTTAAATATTTTGCTGTTTTATTTTATAGAAATTATTTTGCTGAATTCACAAATAGAATTTGATTTACGAAGAACTTTTTGTCCTGTGGTGTGTTTTTGGTTTTGTTTTTGGGTTGGTTTTTTGGTTTTTGTTTTTGTTTTTGTTTTTGTTTTTTAATTCTTTGTCCATTTTTATTGTTTTTGTTTTTGTTTTTTGAAGGACTGCATAATAAAATTAATTCTGTGCATAGCCTGCTTAGGCATGACACTGAATTCAGGAGTTCAGTCGCATTGAGCTTTTGTGCACAGAAAGATCTGACCTTAGACCCTTGACTAAAGATTTAGAGAAAACAGGATGTTGACACTGTAAAAGTTTCCTAACATAATCAATCTTGTACTTTTTGTATGTTTTTTATATACATGTATATTTAATGAGCACAAGCTTGGTTGTATTTTTTACAATTTAGTTAATAGGAAAATGTTTTGTCAAAAAGGCTATAGTTGGAACTGAACAAAGCAGAAACAAAATTGAGAATTGCTTTATTTTGTGATTAAAAGGGGCAGGTATTTAAGATAAAGCTTTGGGTATCTTATTTGCAGTACTCTCTAGTCCATCTATGCTTTTAGGTTTTCTGTAATATTAGGAAATTTTGACACGAGATAGATCCTGTTTTTACCTTAAGTATATTACATCCGAGTTTGTTAAGTTTGAGCAGAAGTCCTACACACTGTTTGCAATTCCAATTGGTGGTTTTAATTCCAAAGTTCCTCATTTCCAGGCTTCCTTAGCAATGAACAAAATAGGTTCACTTTATTTGGACAATTTGCTATCCTTAAATACACCATCTCACCAGATGGGAGGTTGTTTTTGTATTTCCCGCTCCTTAACAAAGTATGTGATGTACTTAATTTAAAAACTTGAATGACTTCCTAGACCCGAAAAACTTGACATTTGAAAAGGCTGTGAATTTTTCTCCCTCTAAGGAGATCCCACTTTGGTTGCTTTGGATTGACAATTCCCCTTGTGCCTGGTGAGGGCTTGTGAATCCTTTTCCCCTCCATTTGAGGAAGAGCCATCTGTGCTATGTCCAGGATCGAGGGAAAGTGAACAGGGAGATTTATTTTTGTGCGAATTATTTTCTCTATTTAACTTCTTAAGCATTAACATATAAGCGGAAATTTTAAGGCGCATGTTATTATAAGAGCAACAGTAATGGTGGTGTTGAGGTCTTTCTGAACATCAATGGCACATTTTAAACTTCCAAGTCTTCAAAGTGCCTAAAGATTATTTAATTCTCAACTGATTTCTTGAGCCATATATATAATTCCTACTTTAAATGTTTGTTCCAGAATCACTAGTCTTCCTTTCAAAGAAGTACCCCCACGAGTCTAAATGGCATGATTACTTCATAGAAGACCATAGAATCTGTTAACACAAAGAGTAAAGCTATTTTTGTTGTTAATCTGTGAACAAGGGCTTGGCCCTGTTGGATCTAAGTATTTCATGCACAACTTGGTAAAAACCATATTGCTGCTGTTTCTAAGCCCTCCACCAACCAAATTGTCGTGCTCGGCAGTGTAGAGGCAGAAATAACATAAATCATATTTTGGGGTTTTTGTCTTTGATTTTTCTCTGATAGTTTCCCAATCTTGTGTCTTTTAGCTGTTATATATACAAATTTAGAATTATTAAAATGTTTTATATTTTTTTCACAATTAACTTTTATTAGTGAATGATAAGTATTTAATCCTAGTAGTGGTTAAAAAGATGAGGAGCCTTTTTTATTGAAGCTACGTTTGTAAATGAAAGCAACAGTCTGTGAATTTTCAGATGACTACTCCAGCAAAATAGTTCCTTTCACTTTTTTCCCTTGGTATTTTTCCAGCTTCTGTTCTCCCATGAACTCTTTGCTGAATTTTGTGGTTAATTTGGTGGATATATCCTGCCTTATTTAGAATTCTAACTGGATAAGAAAATTGCCTTTTCCTTATAAGTGCCCAACTTTGGTCTCTAGCTGGAAGGTACTATACTACATACTTTAGAGAAAGGAAAACAACCTCCTTCCCGCCCACCCCGGTTTTGTGTTACTGAGAGAAAAAAAAAAAAAAATTCAGTGCTGGTTTTGTAGTAGTGCTCAACCAAAATTGGTCCTGCACCTACATGACTGTTGAGTGTTTGAAAATAAGGTTTTGGGTGTGATACATCACTACAAAAAGTGCTAAATGTGTTAATAAGAACTTGCTGCCGACTGTATTTATAACAATTATTTTACATTTGCAAAAATGTAGCGCTTTTCCTCCAAATTTCATAGGTGTAAGAAAAAAGGGGGAAAGGTGCACCATGTTTTAAACTTGCAAATAATTTTTTTTGAAATCCAGATTCCCCAAAGGAAATTCACCACCCAGACCACACACTTCTCAGCCTTTTACAAGCCAACAGACTGACTGAAGATTGTCCACAGTTCCTAAGATTTAGCACATATACAAAAATAAAACTTTATAAATTAAATTTCGGTTTTCCCTTTTATTTATTAAAATAAGATGCCTAACGGAGGTAAATTACAGGTGTAATAGATTTAATGGGAATTTTTTTTTTAAAGTGTCTACAAATAGAGAATTTTGGCCCTCATTTTTTATCTCCAAAGTGTATTCACATCTAAGTTCAAAAATTGTGATCTAATTGCTGACTTAACAGTTCAGTCTAAAACAGATTTGGCAAACACTCATGATGTTTAAAAGTTCATTTAAATATCCAAAGTGCAGCAGGTCACATGTTTTGAGGGGAGTTACGGAAGTGAAAATTCTCCAGCAGATTTCATCTACTCTGCTTTCTAGTATCTAAAAAGCAATTCTTTGTTGCAGTATTCCAAAGAAATAGGACTTTCACAGAGGCCTGGTGGTGTGTCCTTTAAGTTGGGGTACTGTGAGGAGTACTGTTAGACCTAGCCCAGATTTTCTGCATTTTGGAAAACCCTTAGGTTAAACCATTTGAACTTTTAAAGATTTTAATTTATGAGAGACACAGGCAGAGATGTGGGCAAAGGGAGAAGCAGGCTCCATGCAGGGAGCCCAATTTGGGACTCGATCCTGGGACCATGGGATCACACCCTGGGCCAAAGACAGGTACTCAACCGCTGAGGCACCCAGGCATCCCTAAACATTTGAACTTTATTCTTAGCAACATGAATACACTTAATTGAATGAAAATGTACATAGCCACCGATATTTTGAACTGTTCATTGTAACCTGACAATTGACAGGTAGGTAAAAAAGAGTTTAAAGTTGGGGGTTACCCTCTTGCACTGTTGGTGGGAATGGGAACTGGTGCAGCCACTCAACTGTGGAGGTTCCTCAGAGTTAAAAATAGACCTGCCCTACGACCCAGCAATTGCACTGCTGGAGATTTACCCCAAAGACACAGATGCAGTGAAACGCTGGGACACCTGCACCCCAATGTTTGTAGCAGCAATGTCCACAATAGCCAAACTGGAAGAAGCCTCGGTGTCCATCGAAAGATGAATGGATAAAGAAGCTGTGGTCTATGTATACAATGGGATACTCAGCCATTAGAAACGACAAATACCCACCATTTGCTTCGATGTGGATGGAACTGGAGGGTATTATGCTGAGTGAAGTAAGTCAATCGGAGAAAGACAAACATTATATGGTCTCATTCATTTGGGGAATATAATAGTGAAAGGGAATAAAGGGGAAAGGAGAGAAAGTGAGTGGGAAATATCAGAGACGGTGAGAGAACATGAGAGACTCCTAACTGGGAAACCAAGGGGTGGTGGAAAGGGAGGGGGGAGGGTTGGGGTGACTGGGTGACAGGCACTGAGGGGAGCAATAAAGTTGGGGGTTACATAAAAGGTTTTCCTAACTTTTAAGATTTTATTTATTCATGAGAGCTACAGAGAAACAGGCACTGACACAGGCAGAGGGAGAAGTAGGTTCTTCCATGCAGGGAGCCCATGTGGGACTTAATCCCAGGACCTCGGGATCACACCCTGAGCCTAAGGCAGACGCTCAACCACCGAGCCACTTAGGCGTCCCAATAACTTATTTTCTTTAGGGATACATAGTCTCGAAGGAAATCTCTTCAACCACACTTAAACTTTTGTCCATAAAACACATTTCAGACCCATGTAAAAAATCACCAATTTTAAAAGCATTCCATTTAAATGTGTAAGACTCCAGAGTATAGTAGTGGGAATGCTTTTTAACTGTCCTCTGAAAATGAGAAGTCCTCTCCTTGTGCTCCATCAACATTAGAATACGCATTTCATCCAGAAATGCCATCTTATGATGTGATGCCCCAGTAAGCAAAATCACTGGCTGATATTTCAGGGTATCAAAATGTGGGGAATCCCATTTCGTAGTAACCCATAGCAAATACTTTTTTTTGATATCCAGAAATAGTGTTTCATTGTGTTGGCCTTTTCTCATGTGGCTTATTTTTCCATTAACCTAGCAGAATAGAGAAACCCTTTATTTATTAAAATAAGATGCCTAACGGCATCACCTCATCACCCTACTTTTATGTGTAATTAGTAATAAAGCTGGCAAATTTACACGTTTATGAAGAAAAAGTCTGATGGAACTGAGCCTCTGAGGAGTCCTCAAACTATTAACGGAGTGACCTATATTAGCAATTCTCTTGAGAGTTTTCTTTCCACACACATTATAGTTAAGATGTCAGGCAGACTTTCTGGCTCCACCAAGTGTTCTCCAGCTGCCCTGGCCTCATTTTTGTGTCTGTCAAAGCACTCCCTGTGTTAGAACAAGCGGAGCAATTGGTTTCCCTACCCTTCTTACTATTCCTCCTCAAAGGTAACCTGGTGAGGGTCACCTGCAAGATAGAATCACTTATTTTCTATTTCAATTGTACAGATGTTAAATTATTCAAAATGGGGGCACCTGGGTGGTTCAGTCGGTTGAGTGTCATGAGCTCAGGTCATGAGCCCAGGGGCCTGGGATCGAGTCCGACATCGGGCTCCCCATGAGGAGTCTGCGTCTCCCTCTACCTGTGTCTCTGTCTCTGCCTCTCTCTGCTTGTCTCTCATGAATAAAATCTTTAAAAAATAAAAATGGATGCTCTGGATGCTGGAGGAGTTTCCAGGAGTCCTTTGGAGGGATTCATTTGCAAAAGGATTTAGAAATGTATTCTTAAGAGTGTTGCTGTACAGGGATCCCTGGGTGGCGCAGCGGTTTGGCGCCTGCCCTTGGCCCGGGGCACGATCCTGGAGACCCGGGATCGAATCCCACGTCGGGCTCCCGGTGCATGGAGCTTGCTTCTCCCTCTGCCTGTGTCTCTGCCTCTCTGTCTCTCTCTGTGTGACTATCATGAATAAATAAATAAAATCTTTAAAAAAAAAAAAGAGTGTTGCTGTACATCACCCGCCGTTCTGTCAAGTTCTCCTGTAACTCCCCACTCATTAGAGCACTGGGTACGCCTTTGGAATTCACAAGTGAAGATAACATGGGGGGGTCTTAAATCTGGTTTCTTAGGCAGAGCGAAAGAAGCGTTGCATCATGAAGGTTCAGAATCCCCTTGCCTTCGGACCTACCTACTGCTTGCACCATGGCTGCTGGCAGGAAGCAGCGTTTATGTTCAGGGCGCCAAGGAAACTGGTCCACACTTAGGGCTCTGTGTGTGTTGAGGAAAAGCCCTTCGTAATCTGTTTTCCTGAGGTCTCTAGATGTTCAGGATATGTCCCTGACCTAGTTCTCTTTTTGTTGTTAAGATTTTATTTATGAGAGAGTGAAAGGGAGCACAAGCAGTGGGGAGGAGCAGAGGGAGAGGGAGTAGGCTCCCCACGGGGAGCCCCTGTGGGACTCAATCCCAGGACCCTGAGGGGGTCACACCCTGAGCTGAAGGCAGATGCTCAACCACTGAGCCACCCAGGCGCCCCTCTGACCTAGTTCCTGACGTAAATTAGTGTGTTCTGTTGGGTGAATAGGCAAAGAGCTTTTCAAGCTGTTTAAAATCAGAAATCTAGATGGTGACTGCTTAAATTTGGTGAGTACCTTCCCTCATTAAAAATACTCATCAGTAGGACTAGTAATTAGTTCTTTCAACCATCTGCTTTCAGAGTTTCTTCTTAGGCATTTAGTATAAATCTGTTCTCCGAAAAACAGGCCTTACACAGATCCCCAAAAGGCTGTTCTAACATACCTTCCTTAGGAAGTCTGACTTAGTCAAAGACCAAGTCCGTAAATATGCTAAAGATTTACAAGCTAAAGCTACCAAGTCGGGTTTTTGTTTTTGTTTTTTAAAGATTCTATTTATTTATTTGAGAGAGAGTGAAAAGGAGCACAAGCAGTGGGGAGGAGCAGAGGGAGAGAGAGAAGCAGGCTCCCAGTTCCCTGCCAGATCCAGGGCTCAATCCCAGGCCCCCAGGACTGCAGGACCGCAAGATCATGACCTGAGATGAAGGCAGATCTGAACTGAACCACCCAGGAACTCCATGGGTCCTTTTTTTTTTATTTTATTTTTAAGATTTTTATGTATTTATTCATGAAAGACACAGAGAGAGAGGCAGAGAGAGAAGCAGGCTCCATGCCAGGAGCCTGATGTGGGACTCGATCCTGGGACCCCAGGATCACATCCTGGGCTGAAGGCGGCACTGAACCGCTGAGCTACCCGGGCTGCCCCCCATGAGTCAGTTTTAAATACCAGGCTCTTACTATCTCCTGTGGCAGGTTTTGACAGAAAAAAAAATAAAAACATACATATATATCAAGCTCTAAGGTTGCAGTTAGCCTTCTCTTTGGTCCCAAGGTTGAGCTTTTTAACCAAAAAGCAAAATCTAAAAATTCAGGTTTGCAATAAAATGTGAAGAAACTTGCTTTTCTAATATAGCCAGCGAAGCATGGTTTAGCAGTTGTCACTAATAACACAAGTGCTACCTAAATTGGATGTTGAGTTATTGTTTAGCACATATTGACACAGCATTAAACACTTGAAATAGGCTTCTTACAGTGAGGTTAGCAGATACTCCATTTGGATAGAGAAAAGAATCATACTATTTTGGAAGGAGTGCAGGCTAGAGGAGTATGCAGTGTTGAAAGCACTTTACTGCCCATAATGCAGTAGAAACGGCTACAGGATGTCCCTCCCCTCGTTGTGTTTATGTCTCTAGAAAAGCACAGTGCCGAGTAACCAAGAGTAACATTTTCGAGTGCTTTTGAGCAGTAATAATTTATCAATATTCAATTCACATTTACGTTTTTTAACGATTTATTTATTAATGAGAGACAGAGAGAGGCAGAGACCCAGGCAGAGGGAGAAGCAGGTTCCCTGCGGGGAGCTCAATGAGGGTCTTGATTCTAGGACTCCAGGATCTCAACCTGAGCTGAAGGCAGACGCTCAACCACTGAACCACCCAGGCGTCCTCACATTAAGTTTTTAATTGCTGTTCTGCTATGAAGTATGATAGGGAATAGTCACTACAAAAATCACTCTGAGGCAGAGGGCAGCCTGGGGGGCTCAGCGGTTTAGCGCAGCCTTCAGCCCAGGGTGTAGTCCTGGAGTCCCGGGATCGAGTCCCACATGGGGCTCCCTGTATGGAACCTGCTTCTCCCTCTGCCTGTGTCTCTGCCTCTTTCTGTGACTCTCACGAATAAATAAGATCTTTAAAAAAAAAAAATCAATGTGAGGCTGAGAAGAAGAGTAATAATGTATATAGTAGGGAAACTGATTTAACTCTAGAGTGTTTATATTGAAATGTTTTTTTAAGTGAAGAATGAAGTGGAGAGGCACCTGGGTGGCTCAGTCCGTTAAGCGTCTGCCTTCGGGTCAGGTCATGGGTCCAAGATCCTAAGATCAAGTCCCGTGTCAGGCAGGGGCTCCCTGCTCATTGGGGGCCTACTTCTGTCTTTGCCTGCTGCTCCCCCTGCTTGCGTGCTGGCAAATAAAAAGCAGTCGTTGGGCAGCCAGGGTGGCTCAGCGGTTCAGCGCCGCCTGCAGCCCAGGGCGCGATCCTGGAGACCCGGGATCGAGTCCCACGTCGGGCTCCCGGCATGGAGCCTGCTTCTCCCTCTGCCTATGTCTCTGCCCCTCTCTCTCTCTCTCTCTCTGTCATGATAAAATCTTAAAAACAAAGCCAAAAACCCACAGGTCCGTGAGGAAAGGAAAGTGGCCACTTCCATTTTCAAGGGACAGCAGGACGTCCCCTGACCCAGCGCCATTCCATACAGTCCCCTCGGCCGCTTGCAAGTGGGGGCGTGGCGCCGCCGTCCCAGGGGTGACGTCATGACACCCAACAGAAGAGGCGGGCCGCGCAGCGCTGTGATCTTGCCCAAACAGCCGGGCGGTATCTAACTGACGCAGTCTCATTCTGTGTATGGTTCTTAACTTCGATTTCAACTAGGGACGTTTTCCTTCCTTAAGGAAATGAACAGCGTGTTCGTATTGAAGCCCACGGCGGTAATTCTCATTGGAGGCCCGCCTCCTTCTGAAGCTCCGTGAAATGGTGGGGATTTGAACTGCGCGGGGCTAGTCTCAGCGCGGGAGTTACTCTCCTGGGCATTTCACCTGCTCTTCGTTAAAATGAGTCGCCATCAGACGTGAATTTGGCTGTAACGATCCGTCCGGGATAATAATGCTGCAGCCATGTTCCGGGTGCTGAAGAAAGTGACCCTAAAGAAAGGAGGGGAGCGTGGTACGGGAACACAGGAGCGAGCTCCACGACCTCTACGCGGGAAGCGCACTTGTCACTCAAACTCGCAGTTTTCCGATAATGCCTGAAGCGGCGCCAAGGGCATGGTCACCCATCGTGTGTAAAATCATTTGTGTTCAGTGTGCAGAAATACTAGTGTCAGCCTTGTCCTCGCCAGGGTTTCTCCGCTGTGTTCGTGTCTTTAAAAAAAAAAAAAAGGCAGTTGTCCAATCGCATGTTTAAAGAAAGGCGAGCAATAGAAGCTCTCAACCTGGAATTAAAATGGACAACTTAGTAGGTTTAGGGTTGCCTGCAAATAAAACCTTACCTTGAGCCCCGTTACCTGGATAGATTGGTACAACCCAAACCGGTTGGTTTGTATTCTTCGCTTTTTAGTTGCTTGCCTGCATGTACTTTTTTTTGTTTTTTTCCACATCGTATTGAGATTTTTGAAGGTACATGCATGTAAGGAATATTGTTTGGTCTAGCTTTGGCCACTTGTGTTTGTATCGGTGAAAATTAATTTTCAGTGGAAATGACCGGGCCCTTTGCTGTGCTGCGCTCCTCAAGACGGGAACTTGCTCTCCTTTGTCCATCGTTATAAAGCCAAGGAACCCGGCAAGGCCGAACAAAGGCCCGGGGCGGCCGAGGACAGGGGCCCTGCGCGAGGCCCCGCGGGCCCCGCGCTCTCTGGCTCTGCCTTGGGAATAAGCCCTCCCGCCTCAACGAAGGTGTAAACAAGTCGGAGGATGAGAGGATCTTACGCCGGGAAAAGGGGAATCCTCCATGCGGGCTGTTTACCGAAGCGCACGCACGCTCACCCCGCTCACGAAAGGGGGGCCCCTTCCCACGCGGAAGTTCTAACCCGTTAGCAGCTTCCTCTTACATTTGAAAAGAAAGAAAATATAGCCCAGTCTTGGCTGTCAGGGCAGAAGCAAGGCATGAAATACGCTTGACAGAAAGCCATACACGGTCGTGAAATTTTCCTGGTCTTTATTGGTTTTAGCTGCCTGATACCAAGTAGCAAGGAGGACTATTTAATTTCACTTCCTCCTTTCGCTGTTCACCACCTGAGGGAGGGTGGGGGCCGTGGCAAAAAAGGATAATATGATGGGGTCCGGTACCTGAGTGGCTCAGTGGTTAAGCGGCTGCCTTGGGCTCAGGTTGGGGGTCCTGGGGTCCTGCGATGGAGCCCCACCTTCCGGATCCCTGCTCAATGGGGACTCTGCTTCTCCCTCTGCCTTTCCTGCTGCTCCCATGTGCTTGTGCTCTCTCTAAAATAATCGTTAAAAAATAATACATATGTTTAAAGATTTTATTTATTCATGAGAGACAGAGAGACACAGAGAGAGGCAGAGGGAGAAGCAGGCTCCATGCAGGGAGCCTGACGTGGGACTCGATCCCGGGTCTCCTGTATCATACCCTGGGCCGAATGCAGTGCTAAACCGCTGAGCCACCCGGGCTGCCCTAAATAATGAAATCTTTTAAAAAAAAAATGTGTACAAAAAAGGAGTGACAGTGTGCATCTACATGTAAGGATCAGTGTGAGTGCACAGGACAGAAGAAAAGCCAACTTAAATGAGGACAATCAGAAGACAATGTGGTGCACAACCTAAAACAACCAGCGCTACCGTTAGAAAGATACCACTGGCAGGTTGCATTGCCCCCCCCCAACCCCCCCCCCAGCCCCGCTGGCAGAATTAAAGCTCCACATTATCTGAGGAGGAAATCCATTTATATCGCAAGGCCATTCACACAGTCCGTGGTAATATAAACTATGAAAGTTTCACACTTTGGCTTTAGAACTGCAGGAGAATCATAGTCCATGTTGTCAAATGAGTTTTGACCCACTTTTGACATATAGAGACCTCTTTTGTTATTATTATAGTAGTGATTTCTGGTAAGATTGAAGGCTGGAGTCCCCACATGGACAGGTACACTGCTAGTTTTTTGGTTTCTCACTGAGTTAACGCGGTTTGGAGTATTGTATTGGGGGGATTAGAAATACACACAGAGTAACTTTTGTGAGGCAGTGGTGCTTCTAAGCTGGTCCAAGGGCTGGCGTTGGAGGGGCTGAATGAACATCTGGGGAGCTTCTTTACAAACCCAATGTCATGATCCCTGGGTGGCTCAGCAGCTGAGCGCCTGCCTTCCACCCCGGGCCTGATCCTGGAGTCCCAGGATCGAGTCCCACATCGGGCTCCTTGCACGGAGCCTGCTTCTCCCACTGCCTGTGTCTCTGCCTCTCTCTGTGTGTCTCTCATGAATAAATAAAATCTTTAAAAAATAAAAAATAAAAACCCAATGTCTGGGGACTCCTGGGTAGCTCAGTGGTTGAGCATCTGCCTTCAGCTCAGGGTGTGATCCCGGGGTCCTAGGATCGAGTCCCGCATTGAGCCCCCCCTCAGGGAGCCTGCTTCTCCCTCCGCCTCTGCCTCTGCCTGTGTCTCAAATAAATAAATAAATAAATCTTTAAAAAATTTTTGTCCGAGTTCCACTCCTGGAAACTGAGCATAGGTGTGACGTGTCCAGGAATCTGCGGCATGCTTTTTTGGTTCCACAGGCACCATGCACCATGCAGTGGAGTTTGAAAGCTATTTCCATAGGGCACTGTTGTTCTTTAAAAAAAAAAAAAAAGTGGGGGTGTGGGTTGCCAAATTTGAAAACCACAGATAAGTAAATAGAACACCCAAACACCTCTTAGCCAGGACAGGCATGTTTGCTTCAAGTATTATTTTCATCAAAAGAAACTGGGTATTAGAGCCGAGTCCCCAGGTCCCCAGTCCCGTTGCTGGTGGTCCCCAGTCACCCTGCTTCGGAAGGCTCCATGGTTATGACGCACTGTGCATCCCTAAGGCACATCTTGGAACGGTGCCCAACGTCGCTGTCAGGTGCCCAATACAGGTGGTGCAGCAACCCTAGGCTGCAGTTCCACCTGGAGAACTGGAAGTTGTCTCTCTGCAGAGAGGGACCAGGAGGAGCCTAAAGAATTTTAGGGAAGAAAAAAATGTTTTGGTAAATTCGGGAACACTGATAATGCACCGTGTGCAAAGGTGTCAGGGCCAAAGGAACGGATGGTGTTTTCTCCAGAAGTGATGATGGGGCTCTGGGTTGCAAATGGTGTTCTGCACAGATGTGTGGGTATAACATGACACACACCCCCGTTTGTGAAGAGATTCCTAGTCGTCTGATTTTTCCTCCCTGTGCTTAGAGTCCACCAGCAAGAGGAGGCTGGTTTCTGTCAAATTTTCCTTTCAGGAAAGTCCTGAGCCCCAGGGAGCTCTGATCTCGCCCAAGACAATTCCTCCAGCTTTAAGTGTGTGATCCCAGCAGCCCAACTATGCGATATTTCCCGAACAAATAATGACAAATGAACTAGCACCTCGAGCCATCTGTTGCAGTTGGTGCATTTTGCCTCTGGTGTTTATAAACCTGCTTCAGTAGGAAGCAAAAACAAAGCCCTGAGTTTAGCAAAAAGCAGGGTTGGCTGAGCAGCAAGCGGCAATTTCCAACTCCGAAAGAAACACGACTTCATTTATTTTTATCCAGGATGTTTTAGGACCGTGTGATTTGATTTAGAGCAACAAATGCAGTGTGCTCTGGTGCTGCCAGCCTCCCCTTTTTGAAGCAAGGAAAACATGGGGGAGTCACAACTTTGGGGTCGTTTTTAGTCTAAATTTGGCTTTGTTGCTGAAGTTAGCTGTAAGAATCTTCTGGAACATCTGCCTAACTAGTTCACCGAGCGGTTCCCGGTGGTGCTTGGGAAAGAGAGGACTTTCAGGGATGACCCATGGCCGTTAGAATTGTGCTTTGTTTGCTCTGGAAAATTCCAGGGGGCCTTTTCCCATGTTGACTCGCTCAGTGCGCGCTCACGCGGTAGCCGTCTCCGCGCCGTTCCTTCCCTACGGAGCAGGACTGGAGGAGACGGGCTCTCATCCTCACCACTTGTCAGGAAGCTAAGATGTCCTTGTCCTCCGGAGAAATCTCAGCTCGGGGACAGCTTGAAAGGGTTGCTGGGGTTCGCTTGGCAGGAAGAGGGAACAAACAAAAACTTGTTTTCTTTGTCTTACACTAGGGTCCAACAGGAAAACTCTACGGGGAGGCGGCGTTTCCAACGTGCCAGGAGGTCTGCAGGGGGCGCCGGGGGGTCCCCGTCAGCAGGGGGGTGGCCAGGAACCGTGTCCCCAGCCGCAGCGGGGACGAACGCGTATGCTTTTCTGCCTCCGAGGAGCTCGCTGGCTGTCACAGTAGCGTGGGTTACTTGGTAATCAGCCCCCGCCCAGGTCCACTGCTGCACCCCCGGAGGGGAGGGCGTTAAAGATATTTTTGTCCAGAAACCAGTTCCTCTCTCTTTCGAAGAAACGGGCTGGGCTTCCAGTGTGCACAGTGCGGGGTGGCAGACGGGGTTCAGCAGAAAAACCGGGCTTGCAAGGATTGAAAGTAATTCATAGATATGGGCGAATAAACTCTATTGTTTTTTTTTTTTTAATATGTGATCTTTTGTCCTTCTGCTTTAATTTACTACCAAAGCAGAAAATCTAACCAAACTGCCCTGAAGCTGGAAATGCAGGAAATAAGAGACGTGCAGCTTCTTTCTGGGGCTTTTCGGTCCCCTACGTGTCGAGGGCGGCGATGCTGCCGCTTCCCGGGAAGGCCCGCTCTCAGCAGTTGTTTTGTTTTGGTTTTGTTTTTTAGGAGTTAATTTTTATTTATTCATTAAATTTTTTTTTTTTTTTTAAGTAGGCTCCAGGGGGATTCCTGGGTGGCTCAGCGGTTTAGCACCCGCCTTCGGCCCAGGGCGTGACCCTGAACACCCGGGGTCGAGTCCCACATCGGGCTCCCTGCGTGGAGCCTGCTTCTCCCTCCGCCTGTGTCTCTGCCTCTCTCTCTGTGTTTCTCATGAATAAATAAAATCTTTATTTTTTTTAAATAAAATCTTTAAAAATGAATAAAGTAGGCTCCGCTCCCTAGGTGGGGCTGGAACTCACCACCCTGAGGTCACGAGTCACACGCTCTATCCCGCTCCCCACCCCTCTCAAGCTTTTTAAAATCTTTTTTTTTTTTTTTTTAAACAATGAAAACCCACTTGACAATTGCGGCCTGGCCGGGGCCCGTTTAGTTAGTTAGTCCGCCTCCGCCAAGGCCGCTCCGCCCGGGCCGCGGCAGGCGGCGACGACTCCAGAGGCGTGTCCGCGGCCACGTGACTCCTCCAGGGCTCCCGAGCCGCGGCTGCGCCTCCTCCGCTCGCTAAGGACAGCTCCCAGCGGCCGCGTGGTGCAGCTGCGTCACCCTCCGCTGGCCCGGCCCGCAGGCCCCTCCGCCGCCGGGAGCCGCACACGGGGTGACGAGTTAACGACGCTCCGTCTCCCTCGGGCTCGAACCCACGTCCACGCCGCCGGGTTTCCGGAGCCAATGCGGCAGCAATCGCAGCAAATTCCTTGTCGCGGCTGTGGCGGGGAGGGCGAACTGGAATGATTTAGTAAAAATAGATGTCTCCACCGTACGGGAATTTGATGATCTGTCTGTATGTAAAATCTGCCTGACAACATAAAAGCGCTTATTTTTGTGATTTTTGTAAAAGCCTCCATAAACGGGCAGCCCCGGCGGCTCGGCGGTTCAGCGCCGTCCTGGAGCCCCGGGATCGAGTCCCGCGTCGGGCTCCCTGCACGGAGCCTGCTTCGCCCTCTGCCTGGGTCTCTTTCTCTGTGTGTGTGTCTCGTGAATAAATAAAATCTTTAAAAATAAATAAATAAAAGCCTCCATAAACCGCGATTCCAGCAGGTTGACCCTGGGCTCCTTAAGGACCTCTTCGGGCCGCGCGCGGCTGAGAACGCTCCGCCTTAGAAACCCCCGCCTTCCGACGGAAACGTCCAGTGTGCAGGGTCCTGCGAGGAGCAGAAGTCTTCACCGCTTGGTTTCCTGTACCGGATTCAAAACAAGTCGGAGGGATCAAATGGGGAGAAATCAAGCCTCCTGCTGGTAGTAAATGGTTTTGTGCCCTTCTATTTACCTATACTCTCAGCCCATCAACGAATTTTAGGGTAAGAAATGAGAAAGCTGCCTCAACTATGCCACACATTTACATTTTAGTAGCTGGAAAGCGGCGCTAGCCTCTCATTAGCATAAATCTCCTTTGTTACCCACGAATTCTACCCTGGAAGAAAAATACATTTTACCCCATGGGACTCAAACCTATTTTTATTGGGAATGAAAAATAAATGCAACCCACAAACATCATTTTTCCCCCGAAATTGGCTCTTGTGGGGGAAGATAAAGGTTGCTCACCAAGAAATTTCTAGAAGCTATAAGAGATTCTGATTTGCACAGTGTGATTTCTAATTAGCCAAACACCCCACGAATACTGATTAAGAAAACCTACATGAGCTGATGTAGGTCAAAGGGTACAGATCTTCAGTTCTAAGAAAAATAAGGTCGGGGTGCCTGGCTGGATCAGCGGTAGAGCATGTGTTTCTTGATTTCAGGGTGGTGAGTTCAAGCCCATCATTGGGTGTGGAAATTATTTAAAAATAAATTTTTTTTTAAAAAGGGTCTAAGAATCTAATGTATAGCATGGTAACTATAATTAATATATTATTGTAGACTTGAAAGTTGTTGAGAATGGATTTTTTTTTAATAATATGGCAATACCTTTATTTATTTTTTTTAATTTTTATTTATTTATGATAGTCACAGTGAGAGAGAGAGAGGCAGAGACACAGGCAGAGGGAGAAGCAGGCTCCATGCACCGGGAGCCTGACGTGGGATTCGATCCAGCATCTCCAGGATCGCGCCCTGGGCCAAAGGCAGGCGCTAAACCGCTGCACCACCCAGGGATCCCGAGAATGGATCTTAAACTTGCTCACCACACAAAGAGCCAACCATGCCTTATGTGAGGTGATGGATGTGTTATTTTGGTCTTGGCAGTCATTCTACCATATACATATATATCAAATCATCAGGTTGTGTACTTTAACTGCTTACAATTAATTAATTAGTCAATTATTACTCAATAAAATTTTAAAGTTCATTTATTTTAAGTAACCTCTATACCCAATGTGGAACTTGAACTTACAACCCCAAGATCAAGAGTCATATGCTCTCCCAACTAAGCCAGGTGCCACCAAAGATTTTTTTTGATTTTTAATTTTTTAAGTAATAAAGTCTTTAAAAAGCAAACTGGGAAGAATAACTAAAGAAGGAAACAAAATAACCAGATGGGAAGCTCCCAGGGGCACTAAGGGGGGTATTAAGGAGGGCGGTTTCTAAACACTGAGCTAGTCCCCAAACCTCATACCTCGAGGATTGTTCTAGTCAACATGAAGCAGGTGAGATTTCTCTTCAGATGAGAGAAATCAAAACAACACAGTAAGATTTTCATAAAACTGAAATTGCTCCACTTAAAAAACTGTCCTATGAGATGATAGGACCTTTGGATCTTTTAAAATTCAAATGTTGGGATGCCTGGATGGCCCAGCGGTTGAGTGTCTGCCTTCAGCTCAGGTCTTGATCCTGGGATCCGGGATGGAGTCCCACATCGGGCCCCTTGTGGGGAGTCTGCTTCTCCCTCTGTCTCCCTCTCTCTCTGTCTCTCATGAATAAACAAATAAAATCTTAAGTAAGTAAATAAATAAAATACGAATGTCCACACTTATATGATGATGACACTAGTAGGCTGTTGCTGTTTTATTTATTTTTTTAATTTTTTATTTATCTATGATAGTCACACACACAGAGAGAGAGGCAGAGACACAGGCAGAGGGAGAAGCAGGCTCCATGCACCGGGAGCCCGACGTGGGATTCGATCCCGGGTCTCCAGGATCGCGCCCTGGGCCAAAGGCAGGCGCCAAACCGCTGCGCCACTCAGGGATCCCCTGTTGCTGTTTTAATGCTCTAACTTGCTAAAACACAAAGTTGACAACCCAATGTTAGTCTCCTTTAAAAAAAAAGTTATTTAGACTAAACACATACACAGATTGAAAATGAAGGGAAGGAAAAGCATTTGTTATGCACGTGGGTGTGAAAAGAAAGCTGGGGTAGCAATACTTGTATCTGACAAAATAAACTTTTTTATTTTTATTTTTTTAAGATTTTATTTTATTTATTCATGAGAGACACAGAGAGAGAGAGGAGGCAGAGACACAGGCATAGGGAGAAGCAGGCTCCATGCAGGGAGCCTGACGTGGGACTTGATCCCAGGTCTCTAGGGCTGAAGGCAGCGCTAAACCACTGAGCCACCAGGGCTGCCCCAAAATAGACTTTAAAATAAAGACTGTAGGGGCACCTGAGTGGCTCAGTCGGTTAAGTGTCTGATTCTAGATCTCAGCTCAGGTCTTGATCTCAGGGTTGTGAGTTCAAGCCCCACTCTGGAGCCCAGCCTGGAGCCTAGTTAACAAAAATATAAAATAAATAAAGACTGTAATGAGACAAAGAAGAATACTATATAATCATAAAGGGGACAACCCTACAAGAAGGTACAACAATTGTAAATATTTATGTACCCAACATGGAAGCACCCAAATTACATAAAGTAGTAATTAACAAACACAAAGGAAGAAATCAATAATGATACAATAATAGTAGGGGACTTTAACACCCCACTTACATCAATGAATAGATCATCCAAACAGAAAATCAACAAGGAAAGAGTGGCTTTGAATGACACATTGGACCAGATGGGTCTAACAGATATATTCAGAACATCCCATCCTAAAACTGCAGAAAACACATTCAAGTGTACATGAAATATTCTCCAGAAAAGATCACATTAAGCCACAAAACAAGTCTCAACAAACTTAAAAAGACTTAATTAAATTAAATCCTGTATTTTGGGGTGCTGGGCAGCTCAGGTCATGATCCTGGGATTGAGCCTCACATTAGGCTCCCTGCTGAGCAGTGCCACTCCTGCTCCCCCTGCCACTCCTGCTCCCCCTGCATGGACTCTGGCTCTCTCTCTGTCAAATAAATAAATAAAATTTTTTTTTTAAATCATGCATTTTTTTCTGAAGAGAATGCTATGAAACCAGAAATAAACCACAAGAAAAAACCTGGACAGAACACAAATACGTGGAGGTAAAATAATATGCTACTAAACAATGAATGGGTCAACCAAGAAATCAATGAGGAAATTAAAAAATACATAAAGATGAATAAAAATGAAAACACAATGGTCCAAAATCTTTGGGATGCAGCAAAAGCTGTTCTAAGATTATAGCAATACAGACTTACCTCAAGAAGAAAAATCTCGGGACGCCTGGGTGGCTCAGCGGTTGGGCATCTGCCTTTGGCTCGGGGCGTGGTCCCGGGCTCCCAGGATCAGGTCCCACATTGGGCTCCCTGCATGGAGTGTGCTTCTCCCTCTGCCTGTGTCTCTGCCTCTGTGTGTCTCTCATGAATAAATAAAATCTAAAAAAAAAAAAAAAGAAAAGAAAAAGAAGAAAAATCTCACATAAAAGACCTAACCTTATAACAAAAGGAGTCAGGAAAAAAAGAACAAATAAATGCCAAAACAAGTAGGAGGAAAGAAATAATAAACATTAGAGCAGAAATAAATGAAATAGAAACTAAAAATACAATAGAACAGATCAATGAAACCAGGAGGTGTTTTTTTTTTTTTTTTTTAAGGATTTTATTTATTTATTCATGAGAGACACAGAGAGAGGCAGAGACATAGGCAGAGGGAGAAGCAGGCTTCCTCTAGGGAGCCCGATGCAGAACTCTATCCCAGGACCCAGGGATCACACCCTGAGCCCAAGGCAGATGCTCAACCACTGAGCCCCCAGGTGCTTCAGGAGGTGGTTCTTTGAAAAGATCAACAGAGTTAATAAACCTTTAGCCACACTCATAAAAAAAAGAGATATAGGGGGCAGAGGGACTCCAATAAAATCAGAAATGACCAGGAGAAATGACAACCAACATCACAGAAATACAAAGGATTCTTAGAATATATTATGAAAAATTATATGTGAGTAAATTGGACAACCTAGAAGAAATGGATAAATTCCTAGAAACATAACCTCCCGGGATCCCTGGGTGGCACAGCGGTTTGGCGCCTGCCTTTGGCCCAGGGCGCGATCCTGGAGACCCGGGATCGAATCCCACGTCGGGCTTCCGGTGCATGGAGCCTGCTTCTCTCTCTGCCTGTGTCTCTGCCCGCCCCCCGCCTCTCTCTCTCTGACTATCATGAATAAATAAATAAAATCTTTAAAAAAAAAAAAAAACATAACCTCCCCAAACTGAATCAGGAAGAAATAGAAAATATGAACAGACCGATTACCAGCAATGAAATTGAATCAGTGATCACCAAACTTCCATCAAACAAAAGTCCAGAACCAGATAGATTCACAGGGGAATTCTAACAAAAGCTTAAAGAAGAGTTAATACCTATTTTCTTTTTTTTTAAGATTTTATTTATTTATTCATGAGAGACACACAGAGAGAGGCATAGACACAGGCAGAGGGAGAAGCAGGCTCCATGCAGGGAGCCCGACGTGGGACTCAATCCCGGGACTCCAGGATCACACCCTGGGCCAAAGGCAGGCGCTAAACCACAGAGCCACCCAGGGATCCCTAATACCTATTTTCAAAAACTATTCCAGCGGCTCCTGAGTGGTTTAGTCAATTAAGCATCTGCCTTTGACTCAGGTCATGATCCCAGAGTTCTGGGATCAAGTCCCACATTAGGCTCCTTGCTCAGCAAGGAGTCTGCTTCTCCCTCTCCCTCTGCCTGCTGCTCCTACTGCATGTGTTCTCTCCTCTCTGTCAAATAAATAAAGATCTTAAAAAAACACACACAAAAAACGATTCCAAAGATAGATGAAGAAGGAAAGCTTCCAAATTCATTCTATGAGGCCAGCATTACCCTGCTTCCAAAACCAGTTAAAGACATCACAAAAGAGAGAGAGAGAGGACAAGCCAACATCTCTGATGAACATAGATGAAAAAATTCTCAACCAAGTTATCAGTAAACCAAATCCAACAATACATTAGAAAAAAATCATTCATCATGATCAGGAATAAACCAGGGATACAAGGGTGGTTCAATATTCACAAATCAATGTGATCCATCACATCAACAAGAGAAAGGATAAAAGCCATAAGATCATTTCAATAGATGCAGAAAAAGCATTTGACAAAGTACAACATCCATTCATGATAAAAACTCTCAACAAAGCAGGGGTAGAGGGAACATACCTCAGAATAATAAAGGCCACAGATGAAGAATCAACAGCTAACATCATACTCAATGGTGGAAAACTGAGAGCTTTCCCCTAAAATCAGGAACAAGACAAGGATGTCCACTCTCACCCCTTTTATTCAGCATAGTACTGGAAGTCCTAGCCACAGCAATTAGATGAGGAAAATATAAGGCATCCAAATTGGTAAGGAAGAAATAAAACTTTCAGTATTTGCAGATGACATGATACTATGTATAAAAAACCTTAAAGGGGATCCCTGGGTGGCTCAGCGGTTTAGCGCCTGCCTTTGGCCCAGGGCGTGATCCTGGAGTCCCAGGATCGAGTCCCACATCAGGTTCCCGGCATGGAGCCTGCTTCTCCCTCCTCCTGTGTCTCTGCCCGCCCCCCGTCTCTCATAAAAAAAACAAAAAACAAAAAACAAAAAAAACAAAACCTTAAAGACTCCACCAAAAAGCTCAGAACTAATCCATGAATTCAGTAAAGGTACAGGATATAAAATCAATATATAGAAATCTGTTGCATTTCTATACATTCATAATGAAGAAGAAAATTAAGAAACCCCATTTACAATTGCACCAAAAAGAATAAAATGCCTACAAATAAAATTAATCAAGGAGGTGAAAGACCTGTATTCTGAAAACTATAAAACATTGATGAAAAGGGCAACTGGGTGCCTCAGTTGGTTAAGCGTCTGCCTTCAGCTCAGGTCATGATCTCAGGATCCTGAGATGGAGCATTGAAATACAGCGAGAGAGGCAGAGACACAGGCAGAGGGAGAAGCAGGCTCCCTGAGGGGAGCCCAATGGGACTCGATCCGGGAGCTCCAGGATTGTGCCCGAGCCAAAGGCAGATGCTCAAACGTTGAGCCACCCAGGTGTCCCTGATTCTTGGTTTTGGCTCAGGTCATGATCTCAGGGTCATGAGATTGAGCCCCAAGTTGGGTTCTGTGCCGATGGGAGTCTGCTTGAGATTCTTTCTCCCTCTCCCTCTCCCCCCACCATGCTTGTGCATGCGCTCTCTCTCTAAAATAAATATATCTGGGGCAGCCCTGGTGGTTCAGTGGTTTAGCGCTGCCTTCGGCCCAGGGCGTGATCCTGGAGACCCAGGATCGAGTCCCACATCGGGCTCCCTGCATGGAGCCTGCTTCTCCCTCTGTCTGTGTCTCTGCCTCTGTGTGTGTGTGTCTCTTTCTCTCATGAATAAATAAATAAAATCTTTAAAAAAAATAAATCTTTAAAAAATGTATTAAAAACTGGTAAAATTGTTAACCTCTGAGGGGAAAAATGTATGCATGCACATAAACTGATAGAAGCAACACACTTTTCAATGTAAACCTTTCATACCTTTTGCTTTTTTTTAAGATTTTATTTCAGACACAGAGAGGAAGAGAGCGAGCAAGCAAAAGCAGGGGGGAAAGGCAGAAGCAGAGGGAGAAGCAGGCTCCCCACTGAGCTGGGAGCCCAATGTGGGGCTCGATCCTGGGACCATGACCTGAGTCGAAGGTAGACACTTAACTGACTGAGCCACCCAGGCGCCCTACCTTTTGCTTTTGCAACATGTCTATATTATTAACTCAATAATTAATAAGATATAAAAATACTGTCATAGAAATGATAAAACAATTATGCACCCCCCAAAAAAAATCCAAATTCAATTTAAAAATGGGCAGAAGCCATGAATAGACATTTCTCCAAAGGAAGACATTCAGATGGCCAACAGACACACGAAAAGATGCTCAGCATCACTCATCATCAGGGAAATGCAAATCAAAACTACAATGAGCTATCAACTCACACTTGTCAGAATAAGTAAAATAAACACAAGAAACAACAATTGTTGGCGAGGATGTGGAGACAAGGAACCCTCATGCGCTGCTGGTGGGAATGCAAACTGGGGCAGCCACTGTGGAAGATGGTATCAAGTCTCCTCTAAAACTTAAAGATAATTACCATAGGATCCAGTAATTCCATTACTGAGTATTTACCCAAAGGAAACAAAAACCCTAATTCAAAAGGATATATGCATCCCTATGTTTATTGCAGCATTATTTACAATAGCCAAGATATAAAAGCAATCTATGTGTCCATCAAAAGATGGATAGGGAAGTTGTCATACATATATAAACATATATGTATATATACAATGGAATATTACTCAGCCATCAAAAAGAATGAAATCTTGCCATTAGCAACAACATGGATGGATCTAGAAGTATAATGCTAAGTGAAATTAATCAGTGAAAGACAAATACTGTATGATTTCACTCATGTGGAATTTAAGAAATAAAACAAAGAAAAAGAGAGACAAACCAAAAAAACAGGCTCTTTTTTTTTAAGGGCTTTATTTATTTATTCATTCATGAGAGACACACAGAGAGAAGCAGAGACATAGGCTGAGGGAGAAGCAGGCTCCTTGCAGGGAGCCTGAGGGGGACTCCATCCCAGGACTCGGGATCATGCCCTGAGCCGAAGGCAGATGCTCAACCGCTGAGCCACCCAAGCGTCCCCCAAAAAGCAGACTCTTAAATATAGAGAACAAACTGACGGTTATCAGAGGGGAGGTGGGTGGGGGGATGGGGGAAATAGGTGAAGGGGATTAAGAATACACTTACAGGGGCACCTGAGTGGCTTCTGGCATGGGAGTTGTAAAGGCCTGTTGCCTGGGAGGAAACACAAATAACTCCAGGTGGACTCTCTTTGAGACCGAGCATGATGAGTCCTGAGGTTCCCTGGGCTAGAGTAGGGTGCACGTGCTGGAAGACCTGCTCACATCAGCATTAGCAGGAAGCGCTGGACCCCGAAGAGCCCCCAGATGAGGGTAAGACACAGAGTAAAGGTAGGTGTCTGTATTTGAATCACCGAAATGTGGAAACAGCTCGAGTGCCCATTTGTAGACGAATAGGTAAACCGAATGCAGTACAATTATGTCCACGCGATGGAATATTAGTTGGCCACAAAAAGGAATGAAGAATTGGCACATGCTGGGATGTGTATGAACCTTGGAAAACTCACGCTAAATTAAAGAAGCCAAAGACCAAATATTCTATGATTCCATTTATATGAAATATCCACAACAGACAAATCCATAGGGTCAGAAAAATTAGTGGTTGCCTGGGGCTGGGAGACAGGTGGGGACAGGGAGCTACAGCTGATGGGTTCCTTTTGAGGGGATAAAAATGTTCTGAAACTAGATAAAGTTGATGGGTGCACGGCACTGTGACTGTCCTGAATGCTAGTGAACTGTAGTTGACTAATACAGTGACTTTTGTGTTATGCTTACTTTCACACACACACACACACACACACACACACAAATATGTGTGCCTTTCCTGCCTGTGGCTACAAGGGACTCACGGGTTCCACAGATACCCTCCTGCACCGGCTCTGCTGGCCAACCCTTCCTGCCACCTATCCCCCACCCCACCCCCACGCCCCAACTAGGAGCTATGTGAATGTGCGGCGTCCACACAGACTGGGCCCAGCAGCCTCCCACACCTGAATCCAGCTATCCCTGGGTTAGGCTGTGGGGACTGACCATCCTCATGTTCATCAGAGTGATGGTCTCACCTAAGTTCTTTGCTTCTACGTCATCATCCCAACCCTCTACTCAGACCTGGGAGGGGAGCTCTGGACATTGTCCTAGAGACCCCTCGGGGCCCTGAGGCCCAGCGGTCAAAGACAATACCTTGTTGAAAACATGAGGGGCACCTGGGTGGCCCAGGCGGTTAAGTGTCTGCCTTCGGCTCAGGTCATGATCTCAGGGTCCTGGGGATGGAGCCCTCCCCCCCACCCCACCCCATGGGGCTCTCCGCTCAGCAGGGGAGTCTGTTTCTCCCCCTACTTGTGCTCTCTCAATAAAAGAAAAAGAAAAAGAAAGAAAACGAGCTACCGCCTGGACTCCCAGAGCGGAGCCAGCCAGTCTCTGAGGGGGCTGCCCCGCGAGATGTCCCCCCCCTCCCCGGGCATAGCCTGGCTTCCAAATGGGGGTGGTGCGGACCCCACCCATCCCGCGGCCCAGCTCAGGGCGGTGCCACCAACACAGGCGCCTTCTTCCCTGGCTGATGTGCCCACTCCGGCTCCGGGTCCCACCCCGTCACAAGCCTCCCCTCCCAGGTCCGAGACACCCTAAATCAAGAGCAGGAGTGTCCTGCACGCTTTAGGAGCCGGACGGGTGGCAAAGTCCCCAGAGGACGCCTAGTGCCGGGGAGGCCCCCCCCCTCGCCCGCAGACCTCAGCAGGGGGCCCGGCCCTTTGCCCTGGGTGGGGGCGGGAGGTGGGGGGTGCTCCTGGGTAAGGACAAACTTCTGGGCACCTGAAAGGGCTCCCGGAACTTGAGCGAGGAAGCCGGCCCGCTCCCTGAGGCTCTTGCCGCACCACGAGCAGTCGTCCGGACCCGAGGGCGTCCGCGCCAGGCCCCGCGGGCTGTACCTGGGCTCGGCCGGCGCGCAGGGCACCGGAAGTCCCAGGGGGCGAGGCCCGCCGCCGCCGCCGCCGCCGCCCCCTTGGCAACCGAGCGGCTCCGGGATGGGGATGTGGTGCCCTCTAGGGGCCGCGGGGCCGCACGGCCGGGACCGGGGCGACGGCCGGGGGCTGGCAGGTGCGGGACCTACGTGGACGCAGAGGCGAGCGGTTTGTTCAGCTCAAAGGGAGAAGCGGCTCCGAGCCTTTCCGAGTCGGCCTTCTGGTATCCCGCTGCCGCTGGCTAAAGAAAGCGAACAAAAAACCCTCGCACCCTCACACCCGCCCGGAGCTAACGAACCTGCGGTGTCAGGGCGCCTCATTTGCTAAAGACCCTGGGCGGGGCCCCAGAAGCGGCTTCACCTGGTCGCGTGTGTTTGTACAATTTGCAAAAGAGAACTATTGGAGCTGTAATTGGTTAAGATCGCTCTCTTCCCGCTCTGACTCTGTCACCTTCCTCTCGGGTCCTGGAGAGGCCGAGGGCCGTGAGGGGCTGGCTAAGGGGAAGTTGGGCTGGGAACACACTGAGTGTGCCTTTAATGGGAACCGTTTACAGAGGTAGGTATTACTGGCCCTCCCGCTGTAGGAACGACTTCCGGGAATAATCCCACTGCCCACCTGGCGTCATGACATCGAGCACCACAGCAGCTGGGCTGTGGGAGGAGGAGAAACGAAGTTTGAAATGTGCAGGGCTGGAAGCTACCCTGTGGGAAATTCTTCCAATCACCAAATGACTAAATTTGTGAGCAGATCAAAACAGAAAATTTTCCTCCCAAGAATATCATCAATAATGCAGTGAATATAATCGCAAACTTCCTAGAAAACGAATTATTTTTCAGGTATGTCCATATGCAACCAGTGGAAGCGATTCTGGCATAGAAAAGTGAACTGTAACGGATTTTTTCCGATCACACCAAAGGAGAAAGCGATAGATTTTGAATAGAGGTGATATGTGGGCTCTTGGTTTGTTTAATAATCGACTTAATGAAAAGAAGTGAAGTATATGAACACAATGGGAAAGTAGTTAAATTTCTTGTGGATTTGGGGCACCTGGGTGGCTCAGCGGTTGAGCGTGCGCCTTCCGCCCAGGGCATGATCTCGGGGTCCTGGGATCGAGTCCCACATGGGGCTCCCTGCATGGAGCCTGCTTCTCCCTCTGCCTGTGTCTCTGCCTCTCTCTCTCTCTCTCTCTCTCTCTCTGTTTCTCATGAATAAATAAATAAAATCTTTAAAAAGAAAAACAATAAGTTATCTTTCTTTCCTCTTGCTAGAAAATGATATCACAAAATTGTTGTACAAATAGGTGTTCAAAGAGTCTGCAGAGGAAAACTGTAGGGGAAAATTGTATTTCTCAGCCTTTAAAATGCCATGTGTTAGGTGCCTGGTTGGCTCAGTCAGAGGAGCATGTGACTCTTGATCTTAGGGTGGTGAGTTCCAGCCCCATGTTGGGTGTAGAGATTACTTTTGAAAAAATGCTATGTATTGTGTTTTATTTCTGACTCTGAATAACATTCCTCTCCTACCTAATTCTGTATCCATTCTGTTTTTTTCTCTTTAAGGGCGCCCCCAAATCATAAAATCTTCAAACAACCACAAAACCTGGATCCACCCTCCCGCCCACATATATACACACAGACACACTCATCTCACATACTCGAGAATCAAGAAAACCACAGGCTCTCTGAGTAAAAAGAGGCACAAGACCCCTTCCCTAGAGACATTTGTGTGCCTTGGAGTAGTTCTTCTTGTCACTAAAAAGGCACTGGTGAATATAAGTCTGACATCAGACTTCTCCAGAAAATATATAGAATCATAAAATGCCCATTGATTTGTTAAAGGCTAGATCCAATGAAAATTATTTTTACTAATTAAGCTAATTTTACTAACAAAGCTAATTTTCCTGGGGAGCCTGGCTGGCTCAGTCAGTAAAACATGTGACTATTGATTTTGGGGTTGTGAGTTCGAGCCCCATATTGGAGTAGAGATAGCTTAAAAATAAAATCTTTTTTTTTTTTTTAAAAGCTGATTTTCCTCCTGGTTTCCCCAATGCCTTCCATTCCTTTAGTAGATCCCAAAGGAATTGCAGAGGACAGGTTTGGGCCATTATTTTGCCAATTCCCCTCAGTCAGAAGGAGTGGTTTTTCTTCCTTATTAGTCTTTTGGGTATTTTTAGGTTGTCATCATCTGTTATGCAAAAACAAAACAAAACAAAAACAAACTTATTTTGTATCTTAATATTTCATGAGCCAAACGTCTTTTGTTCTCTTGACATTTATAGAAAGAGGTTTTTTTTAAAAGTCTGCTACTCAGAGTGAAGTGGCCGCAACCTGCAGAGAGGTACCTTGTTCATTTGAATGTGCAGTAATATCCTGGTTGGTAGGAAGCTCCTAGTCCCATGATGGTTTTTTCCTGTCAGGCTGTACTAGAAGAAGAAACAGAAGAGGCATAAGGGTATGCCAGATGGTGAAAAATAGGTTTACGGCACCAAAATAGTGTTGTTTTTATTAAAAACTAGGCTAGTATTGAATGCCAGAAGGTGTGAAACCCAGCTCTGAGTAAGAATCTCCACATTTAGCATTAATCTTGGCCCATCTGAGCCTCCCACCAGGGGAAGCAGAGTGGGCTCACTAGCCTGCGTGGGGGCATTGTTGCCAGGCTGCCTGCACAGCATCCTGGAGGCTCACAGGAGAGCACTGGGCCCTGCTTCTGGGAAGGGCCAGCTTGGCTCCCCAACACCTTCCTGTCCTCATGCCCGCCCCATCACGCCAGAAGTTCTTGGCTAGGTGCTCTCCAATTCACCCACTCTCTTTCATATTGGATTCTGAAATCCAAGAACACATAAGGCTGGAACCCAGGAAGTTCTAGGCTTCTACAGCATCAGTGAAGGTAACAGCTATCTCCAAAAGTGTTCCTGGAACCTGCAGTGGGCAGTGACCCTCAAACACTCCAACTTAAGAGAAACCAGCATCTGAGAGGGTTAGGCTCCTCACCAGGAAATTCCTTATATACGTCCATCATCATACTCTGAGACAGTTAGCTTTTGCTTCTAAACAATCCACCACCAAGCCTAGTGCCTTAAGACACCAACTTTATTTTTTATTTTTTTAAGAGAGAGAGAGCACATGAATGGGGTGGAGGGGCAGAGAGAGAGCAAGAGCATCTTAAGCAGACTCCATGCTGAGCATGGAGCCTGATGCAGGGGGCTCGATCTCACAACCCTGAAATCATGACCTGAGCCGAAATCAAGAGTCAGATGCTTAACCGACTGAGCCACCCCAGGAGCCCCATCCAATTCTTAATTTAGCTCTTGATTCTGTGGATGGGGAATCTGGGCTTGGCTCCCCTGGTTCACACCCATGTCTACATTATCCACTGCCAGGGTGGCCAGGGCAGGCTGGTTTGAGATGGCCTCAGCTGGTCAGATCATCTCTCCCTCACAGGGTCTCAGCATCCCTCAGCAGGCTAGCCTGGGCCTGTTCATAGGGACGTGGCTGGGTTGCAGAAGAGCAAACAGAAACAGCAACAACGCTCAAGGCTTCTTGAGAGGCCTGGATCAGGTATGACGTTTGGTATTTGGATTGGTCAGAGCAAGTCCCAAGAGCAGGCCAGGTTCAAGGGCTACACCTCTTGATGGGAGGAGCTGCTCTGCATTGAAGAGGGGTACAGGTACAGGGAGGGTAATAACTGTGGCCAGATGTTTTCTTTAAAAATTTTATATTGTGGGCTGCCTGGCTGGCTCAGTCAGTGGAACATGCAACTCTTGATCTCAGAGTTGTCAGTTCAAGCCCCACACTGAGCGTGGAGATTATTTAAATTGTTTTCTGTGGGACACCTGGGTGGCTCAGCAGTTGGTCAGGTCGTGATCCCGGGATCCAGGATCGAGTCCCACATTGGGCTCCCTGCGAGGAGCCTGCTTCTCCCTCTGCCTGCGTCTCTGCCTCTTTCTCTCTCAGTCTGTGTCTCTCATGAATAAACAAATAGATCTTCAAAAAAATTTTTTAAATTGTTTTTTGTATTGTGGTAAAATATACAGAACATCAAAATTACCCTTTTATCCAGTTTTACATATACATTCAGTGGCATGCAATACATTCACATTGTTGTGCAACCATCATCACCATCCATTTCCAGAGCTTTCTTTTTTCTCCAGAGCTTTAAAAAAATAGACTCTAAAAAAAATAAAATAAAATAGATTTTAAAAATGCTGTCTTTTATTCACTTAGCACTTTTACAGTTAGTACAGGACCATTCTTTTCACTGCCTCAAAAAATCTTCTGTGTTTGGCCTATTCATCCCTCCCTCTCCCCCAACCCCTAGCAACCACCATCTTTTTACTGTCTTCATAGTTTTGCCTTTTCCAAAATGTCATATGGGGCACCTGGGTGGCTCAGTGGTTAAGCATCTGCCTTTGGCTCAGATCATGATCCTGAGGTCCTGAGATTGAGCCTTGCATCGGGCTCCCTGCCCTCCCTCTACCCCTTCTCTCTGCTTGTATGCTCTCTCTGAAATAACTAAATAAAATATTTTTTTTAAATGTCCTATAGTTGGAAGTATACATTATGTAGCCTTTTCAGACTGGCTTCTTTCACTTAGTAACATGCATTTAAGTTTCCTCTGCGTCTTTTTATGGCTTGACAGCTCATTTCTTTTTAGTGTTGAATCATATTTTACTGTGTGGATGTACCACTGTTTATCCACTCACCTACTGAAAACATCTTGGTTGCTTCCAAGTTTTGGCAATTATGGATAAGCTGCTATAAACATCTGTGTGCAGGTTTTTGTGTGGACATAAGCTTTCAACTCCTTTGGGTAAATATCAAGGAACGCGTTCACTGGATTCTATGTTTAGTGGTTTTTTTGTGTTTTGGCTTTTTTAACATTTCTTTCCTTTTTTTTAAGATTATTTATTTGAGAGAGAGAGAGAGAGAGAGAGCACAAGCAAACAGGGCGAGCAGCCCAGCAAAGGAAGAGGGAGAATCAGGCTCCCCACTGAGATGGAAGCCCTATGTGGGGCTTGATCTCAGGACCCAGGATCATGACCTGAGCTGAAGCCAGATGCCTAACCGAGTGAGCCACCCAGGCACCTCCTTTTTCTTTTCTTTCTTTCTTTTTTTTTTTCTTTAACATTTCTTTAAAAATAGGGATGTCCCTTTCTGGCGGTGACGACCTCCCCACGAGAACATGCCCCTTGCGAAGGATCTCCTGCACCCGTCCCCGGAAGAGGAGAAGAGGAAGCACAAGAAGAAGCGCCTGGTGCAGAGCCCCAACTCCTACTTCATGGACGTGAAGTGCCTGGGATGCTACAAAATCACCACCGTCTTCAGCCACGCAAAGACGGTAGTTCTGTGTGTCCGCTGTTCTACTGTCCTCTGCCAGCCCACGGGAGGAAAAGCAAGGCTTACAGAAGGATGCTCCTTCAGGCGGAAGCAGCACTAAAAGCTCCCTGAATCAAGATGAGTGGGACACTATCCCAATAAACAGATTTTGGATACAAAAAATAAATAAAATAAAATAAAATAAAATAAAATAAAATAAAATAAAATAAAATAAAATAAAATAAATAAAATAAAATAAAAATAGGGATGCCTGGATGGTCAGCGGTTGAGCATCTGCCTTCAGCTCAGGTCATGATCCCACAGTCCTGGGATCAAGTCCCACATGGGGCTTCCTGCATAGAGTCTGCTTCTCCCTCTGCGTCTCTCATGGATGGATAAAATCTTAAAAAACAAAATAATCTCTACACCCAACAAACAGCTCAAACTCAAGACTCCAAGATGGAGAGTCACACACTCCACCGACTGAGCCAGCCAGGCACCCTGCCTATGTTTAGTTTTTTAAGAAACTGTCAAACTACTTTCCAAAGTGGCTATAGCATTTTGTCCCCTCACCAGCAATGAGCGAGAGTTCCCATTGCCCCACATTGTCAGCAGCATTAGGCGTTGTCAACTCTAGAATCTTTCATCAACCCAAACAGAAACTCTGAACAGTGACTGAGCCTTGCTCCCTTCCTCAGCCCCTGGTACACCTTTTCTACTGTGTCTCTGAGTTCAACGACTCTAGCTCCCTCATACAAGTGAAATTGTGGCCTTTTTTTTTTTTTTTAAATTGTAGCCATTTTTGAAAACAATCCATCACCTCTGCTCTTAGAATAGGTGGATTTATGGGGCTCCAAATGCTTCATCATCTATATCTGTCCCATATTCTAGGCACAGCCATCCTTTCCAGAGTCACGTGTACATGTCATCTCCAAGATGGCTGGCCTTGGGACGACTGAGTGGCTCAGTGGTTGAGCGTCTGCCTTCAGCTCAGGTCATGAACCTGGGGTCCTGGGATCGAGTCTCACATCCGGCTCCCCTCAGGGAACCTGCTTCTCCCTCTGCCTATGTCTCTGCTTCTTTCTCTCTGTGTCTCTCATGAATCTTTTTCTTATTTTTTTTTTAATTTTTATTTATTTATGAAGTCACACAGAGAGAGAGAGAGAGAGAGAGAGAGAGAGGCAGAGACACAGGCAGAGGGAGAAGCAGGCTCCATGCACCGGGAGCCCGATGTGGGATTCGATCCTGGGTCTCCAGGATCGCGCCCCGGGCCAAAGGCAGGCGCTAAACCGCTGCGCCACCCAGGGTTCCCCTCTTATTTTTTTTCTTTTTTTTTTGTTATTTTATTTTATTTTATTTTATTTTATTTTATTTTATTTTATTTTATTTTATTTTATTTTATTTATGATAGTCACACACACAGAGAGAGAGAGAGAGGCAGAGACATAGGCAGAGGGATAAGCAGGTTCCATGCACCGGGAGCCCGACGTGAGATTCGATCCCGGGTCTCCAGGATCGCACCCTGGGCCAAAGGCAGGCGCCAAACCGCTGCGCCACCCAGGGATCCCTGAATCTTTTTAAAAAAGATTTTATTTATTTATTTGAGAAAGAGAGAGCACAGGAGCAGGAGGGAAGGGCAGAGGGAGAGGGAGAAGCAGACTCTCCGCTGAGCAGGGAGCCTGACGTGGGAATTGATCCCAGGACCTTGCAATCATGACCTGAGCCAAAGGCAGACACTTAACCAACTGAACTACCCAGGCACCCCCCAACTGATTTTAATCAGTATTCTCACTGTAATAAACTATAACTATGGGTATAACAACATTCAATGAGTTCTTTCTAGCAAATAATCAAACCTGAGGGTGGTCTTGGGGACCCCTGAACTCTGAAGTTGGTGTGAGAAGTGAGGACGGTCTTATGGACTATTGCCTAGTTTGACAAGAGGGTACACAGATGGAGAATGCTATCCTGTTAACAGTAAATGCAAGAATAATGGTCATAGTGCCCTCAGTCAGATGGGGCATGGGGATGCTTCTGGAAACTGCCCAGGGAGAATCACAAATTCAGTTCAAACTTGTATTGGTTGGTGATGATGGAAAAATGACATTCATGAAACATCATCTGACTGGTGAATTGGAGAATCATGTGACTACATCGGAGGTTGAGGCCCATTCCTTTGTGTTCCACACCAGCAAGAGGACCATTCAGTCCAATGTATGGAATACAATAGGTCAGGAGAAATTTGGTGGACCAAGAGATTACTATTATGTATAAACCCTGTGTGCCATTGTAATGTTCCATGTGACATGAAGCGTTACTTCTGAGGATGTGCCTAACTGGCATAGAGATTTGGTACGAGTATATGAAAACATCCCCATCACACTGTGTGACAACAAAGTGGGTACTAAGGACAGGAACGTTAAGGCAAAATCCATAATCTTCCATCGAAAGAAGAATCTTCAGTAGTTTGACATTTCTGCTAAAAGTAGCTACAAACTTTGAAAAGCTCTTCCTTGGAGATCCCTGGGTGGCTCTGCGGTTTGGCACCTGCCTTTGGGCGATCTTGGAGTCCCAGGATTGAGTCCCACGTTGGGATCCCTGCATAGAGCCTGTTTCTCTCTCTGTCTCTCATGAATAAATAAATAAAATCTTAAGAAAGAAAGAAGAAAGAAAGAGAGAAAGAAAAAAAAGAAAAGAAAAGAAAAGAAAGAAAAGAAAAGAAAAGAAAAGAAAAAAAAGAAAAGAAAAGAAAAGAAAAGCTCTTCCTTTGGCTTGTTTGAAAACTAACTGTAGGGCAGCCCCGGTGGTGCAGCGGTTTGGTGCCGCCTGCAGCCTGGGGTGTGATCCTGGAGCCCCGGGATCGAGTCCCACATCGGGCTCCCTGCATGGAGCCTGCTTTCTCCCTCTGTCTGTGTCTCTGCCCCTCTCTCTCTGTGTCTATGAATAAATAAATAAAACCTTAAAAAAAAAAAAAAAAAACTAACTGTAGACCCTAACTTGGAGTTTGTCACCATGCCTGCTCTTGCCCCATACCAGAGGTTGTCACCGACACAGTTTTGGCAGTGCAGTATGAGGCTGGTAGAGCGGGGTGGCGGGGCGGGGGGGGGGGGGGACTGGGCGGGCCACCACAGTGTGCCCAGAAACACCATCTCCACATGTATCAGATACCTCTATCCTTTTGTGGCTGGTGAGCAGTTTCATGGTGTCCATGCCAACTACAGGTTGGCTGCTCTCTAATGAACGTGCCTTCTTCCCATTAGACCATCTTTATTTTAAGTGCCTTATAGGAAGAGATACATTTAGTTTCAAAATCCATTTGCAGGGATCCCTGAGTGGCGCAGCGGTTTGGCGCCTGCCTTTGGCCCAGGGCGCGATCCTGGAGACCCGGAATCGAATCCCACGTCGGGCTCCCGGTGCATGGAGCCTGCTTCTCCCTCTGCCTGTGTCTCTGCCCCTCTCTCTCTCTCTCTCTCTCTCTCTGTCTCTCTGTGACTATCATAAATAAAAAAAAAAAATCCATTTGCATTACAGTAAGAAATTTCAACGTGGGGATCCCTGGGTGGCTCAGCAGTTTAGTGCCGCCTTCCACCCGGGGCCTGATCCTAGGGACGGAGAATCAAGTCCCGCATCAGGCTCCCTGCATGGAGCCTGCTTCTCCCTCTGCCTGTATCTCTACCTCTGTGTGTGTGTGTGTGTGTGTGTGTGTGTCTCATGAATAAATAAATAAAATCTTAAAAAAAAAAAAAGGGATAGGGGGCCTGGGTGGCTCAATTAAGTGAGTGACTCGATTTTGGCTCAGGTCATGGTCTCGGTTGTGGGATTGAGCCTCATGTTGGGCTCAGAGATCAGCCTGGCGTCTGCTTGAGATTTTTTTTCTCATCCTCTCATCCTCTCCCTCTGCCTCTCCCCACTCTGTGTTCGCTCTCTCAAATAAATAAATAAATAAATCTTCTATTTTTTTTTTTTTTTAGAAAGTATAAGAACAGGAGGGGGAAGTGGGTGAGGGAGGAGATGAAACAAAATTGACCCTACTCTTGATGAGATGAGCACTGGGTGTTATACCATATGTTGGCAAATTGAATTTAAATTAAAAAAATATATTTTTTAAAGATTTTATTTATTCATGAGAGACACACAGAGAGAGGCAGAGATGTAGGCAGAGGGAGAAGCAGGCTCCCCATTGGCAGCTGGATGGGGGACTCGATCCCAGGACCCAGGGATCATCACCCCAGCAGAAGGCAGATGCTCAATCACTGAGTTACCCAGGTGTCTCTTAAATATTTTTTAAAAATTTGACCCTACCTTGGTAAATGATGAAGCTGAGGATTCATTATCTATTCATCTATTTTTTAAACATGTGTGAAATTTTCCATAGTAGAAAGGAGGAAATGAAAGGAGGGTTGTGAGGGACACCTGGGTGGCTCAGTGGCTCAGCGGATTAGCACCCGTCTTCTGCCCGGGCGGGGTCCTGGCTTGATCCTGGAGTCCCCAGATCGAGTCCCACCGTGCTTCTTCCTGTCTATGTCTCTGCCTCTCTCTGTGTCTCGTGAATAAATAAAATCTTAAAAAAAAAAAAAAGGAGGGTTGTGAAATTTTCATTAGGAAGCTGGATATTTAACACCGCTTCTAATAGTTTATTTTTCATTTTCTTTACATGATTGCATAATACAGTTAAATCATTTCTTTTCCCACCAGGCCCCATTTTGACTCTCCAAATACTCTCCAGTTCACCCCTGAAAGTCATTGGGATATTATATAAATTTTCTGGGTGTCTCATGACGTGAACAAGGACGAGGAGCCTGGCCTGACCCCACATCCACAAACCTCGCCAAAGGCCGCCGGCGCCCCCGACAGGGCTCCAAGAGGGCAGGCGCCCCGGCCTCCCCGCCCCCAGCCGTCCCGGGCGGGAAGGGACGCTGAGGAAGCGCAGCCTCCCGGGGGCCCAGGGCGGCTCTCCCGGCCGCTCCTGCCCACGCTCTGGCTTCCAGGAGTGGCTGCGCCCAGGCTCGCCTGCCCCGTGGCGCGCGCCCCGGGCTCGGGGTGGGGGTGAGGGTGAGGGTGCTGGGAGCGGCCGGAAAAGGCGGGCCAGCCTGAATTACGAACCGCTCCAAACCATCCGGGGAGGGGCCAGAAGCATCTCTCAGGCCTTCCATCCCCAGCCCCTCCCACCCGCCTGCGGCTTTGCGCACGCCCTGGCCTCCCGGTCGCCCTGGGACGCCCCGGCTTTGGGGAGCGGGAGACCTCTGCCCCGCTGAGTCACACTCTCCGGGAGCCCTGGGACCCCTGGGCTCTGATCCTCGACGGCTGTACACCCGCGCAGCCCCGAAGTGAAGGGGCGCGGCGCCGAGGGCCGGGGAGATGGGGGGCGCGGCGGCCCCGGCTGGGCGTGGAGCGCCCCCCGAGGCAGTCTGGAACCCGACTTTCCGCCGCCTTAGCGACCCCGTCCCGCTTCCCGTTTGGAATGATTGATGCGAGCTCTCCTGCCTCGAAGCCACCCTCCCAGGAAGCCCTCTTTCCTTGCAAGGGCGCCCAGACCCCGCGGCGCGAGCGGGGAGGGAGGGAGGAAGGGGGGGTGGGCAGGCGGGCAGAGGGGAAGGAGGGAGAATGAATGAATTGCATTGGCCGGTGGCATCCGCAGCGGACGATGCGGACACTCCCGGTGGGGGCCCCCTCCCCCGGGCCCAGCACTCGGCTTCCCCGCGCCGGCTGCAGACAAATGAGCCCCCAGCACGCGGACCAGAACAGAAGCAAGGCTATTTTATTACTTCTTATTTATATATGTATGTATGTATGTATTTATTTATTTATTTTGCACGGTAATTAATAAATAAACTGCTGCACCGGAGGGGAAAAAAAAGCTAGCAAGCCGAATCCAAACATGCTCTCGGTTGCCATTTGGTTATGTAAGAAGGAGGAAGGAAGGCTAGTTGGCCGTAAAGAATTCCTCCAATGCCATGCTCCAAATCAGAGCCCCTGCAAGGAATTAAATCAAAAGGGAAAGCAGGCACCAACAGCCAGCACAGAAAGTGGGGCAGAGTTCTGCCAGCAGCTCACGTAATGTTCCTGCTCCTAAGGGGACGACTGTCACATGTCGCGGAATTAGGCCCAGAGAGCCACCAGCCCTCCACACCAGCTCCTAGTTCCACCCCTGCCTCCCCATTCACTTTCTTTCTGAGCAAGGGTGGGCTCCCAGGCAGCTTCCTTTGTTCTGGGTGCCCACCTCCATCCATCAGGGCCAGAGGTGCTGGGGCAGGGGGCACACAGCTGCCCCAAGGTACAGGGCCACCAGAGTCCAGGAATTTAGGATTGAGATGGAGAAAGAGAAAAAATGTCTGAAGAGCCAGAGGCCATTGGGTGTGTAAACAGGGGAGCTGTGGGGGGCTGTAAGCCTGAGGAGGCAGAGGGAGCAGTCAGGGAGAAGAAAAGACCAAGGGAAGGAGGGAGAGCGTGAAAGAGAGAAAGGGAGAGACAGCATAAAGAGCTGCTAAGCACAGAGGGTCAGACCACAGGAATTCTGCTTATGCTCCCAGCTGCCTTCTAGGCCTTTCTGAGGCCCACCGCAGCAGCCCCCTCCCCCATCTTGCGGCAACAATAATCCCTGTCTTCTGGTTCACCAGGCACCTGTGACCTATAACCTTCAAGCTCAACGAGCTTGAAACTTCTGTTGCTTGTACTCTACGGGCTTCTAAATCACATGCCTTCTATCAAGCTTTTAGTTTTTAGAGAAGTTGTAGGTTCACAGCAAAATTGAGAGGAAGATAAGAGAGTTCCCATATACCCTCTGCCCCCTCTACATACACAGCCCTCCCCCCTCCCCCAATATCAACATCCCCCACCAGAGTGCACATTTGTTAAACTGATGAACATACGTTGACACATCATAATCACTCAGAGTCTGTAGTTTACCTTAAGGTTTATTCTTGGTGGTGTACGTTCTATGGCTTTGCACAAATGTATAATTGTTACTGATTTGATCTATTACAGCCACTCACCCAGGAAACAGGTGAGTCCTGGCCCTGCCCCGGCCACCTGCTCAGTCCAGGGGAATCCCCGGGAAATTGGGGGCCAGACAAGTCAAAAGTGCAGCTCTTGGTTAAGTTTGCCAATGCTGGGGATCCCTGGGTGGCTCAGCGGTTTGGTGCCTGCCTTTGGCCCAGGGCACAATCCTGGAGTCCCGGGATGGAGTCCCACGTTGGGCTCCCAGCATGAAGCCTCCTTCTCCCTTTGCCTATGTCTCTGCCTCTCTCTCTCTCTCTCTATGTCTATCATGAATAAATAAATAAAATCTTTAAAAAGTTTGCCAATGCTGTTGCCAAACAAACTCACATAAACTCACCGCGAGACATCAATAACTCAAGAGGTGAGGGTTTGGAAGAGAGAAAGGGAGAAATTTATTTCGGGTGCTGGCAACTGGGGCTGGTGGCAGGCTCAAGCGACCTCTCTGCCTGCAAGATGGACATCTAGAGCTTTCGAGAGAGAGATTTGGGAGGTATGTGCAAGAGAGCAGGCAGGGAGCGCATGATCGTGCATGGGGGTCAGTATGGGTCCAGGCCATGAAGAGGACGTGTGGGGTGTGGCCTTCTAGGCATTCCACTGGTATCAGGGCTTTTCTGGTCTGGTGCTTGGAATGTTCTGGTCATTGCAAAACATCTTCGTCAATGCCTTAAGAAAATGTGATAAGAAATAAGCACAATGGGTTTTAGTTAGAGTATGAGGTAAGCAGACTTGTCTATTCCTGGTTTTAATTGTTGGGGTCTATAGTTGAGCAAGAGGGCTCGCTGACATAATGACATGTATCCAGCATTACAGTGTCATACAGACTAATTTCATTGCCCTAAAAATCCTCTGCACTCTGCCTCTTCTTCCCTCCCCCTAAGCTCTGGCAACCACTGATCCTTTTACTGTCTCCATAGTTTTGTCTTTTCCAGAATGTTAGAGTTGGACTCACTCAGTATGTAGCCTTTTCAGATTGGCTTCTTTCACTTAGTAATTCAAATTGCTTTTTTTTTTTAAAGAATTTATTTATTTATTCATTAGACACAGAGAAAAAGAGACAAAGAGAGAGAGAGAGAGAGAGAGAGAGAGAGAGAGGCAGAGACACAGGCAGAGGGAGAAGCAGGCTCCACGCAGGGAACCTGACGTGGGACTTGATCCTGGGACTCCAAGATCACACCCTGGGCCGAAGGCGGCGCTAAACCAGTGAGCCACCCAGGGATCCCCTGCTTTTTTTTTTTTTAAATTAGTTTCGTAGGTAGAATTTAGTGATTCATCAGTTGCGCATAACACCCCGTGCTCATCACATCGAGTGCCCTCCTTAATGCCCATCACCCAGTTACTCCATCCGTCCGCCCCTTCAATTTGCTTTTATGGTAGAAGTTTCCCATTTGCATTTTTCCCAACCCTTCTCTTCTTTAGTGGACATACTACATCATACCTTCCAGTTGTGGGAAAAAGCATATTTGGGATCTACCAATAAATTGGAATCAAACGTTTTTCCTTTGGGAAAAAGGGAAATGACACTCACTGAATCCTAGACACTAGAAATCCCAGCATTTCTCATTTTGGCCATAGTCCAACTGATCTAGAGCATTCTCTGACTTCATTTTCCAGAGCAGGGATGTTAAAAACCTGGGGATATGTGTTCTGAATGGCAGCTGCTTCCCCCAAGGATGGGCATGCTCCTGAGCCTGGCATCCAAGGGGCCATCCCTTAAGTGCCCCCCCTCACCCCAGGCAGCACGGGCCCATCTGCAGTAAGTAGAGGCCAGTAATGCTGTGCATCGAGATAAAACCATGGGGGCCTGTTTCAGGGGCACTTGCAAAGACTTCTTGTCCCCTTTACCTGGAGGTCAAGAGCATCGTACTACTGGCACACTTAATCCCCACGCTGGCCTTGCGATTCTCCCATCACCTATAATAATGACAGTAACAGCAGTGGCCATTTACCTACTGCTAATTATATGCCAGGCACCTTGCTAAGCACTTTATACCTATTTATTTAATCCTCCCAACCTCATGAGATCGTATCCTTCATTTTATAACCAAAGAATCTGAGTCACAGGAAAATTGTTACATGCTCAAGGTCACACAGCTTAGAAGTGGCCTACCCAGGATGTGGGTCCAGGGAGTCTAGTTCCAGGGTTTGAGTGGGAACCACAGCGCTGTGATGGGGGAAGATATTAGTTATATATTGCTGTGTAACAAAAGCCTCCAATACTTAGTGGCTTAAAATAATGGACAGTTATGGCACACAGTTTCTGAGGGTCAGGAATCTGGGTGCTCTGGCTCTGAGGGTCTTGGGGGGAAGGCTGTAGTAAAGGTATACTCTCCCAAGACTTTACTGAAACTAGAGGATCTGCTCTTTCTTTCCTTCTTTCTTTCTTTCTTTCTTTCTTTCTTTCTTTCATCATGAGAGACACAGAGAAAGCAGAGACACAGGCAGAGGGAGAAGCAGGCTTCCCACAGGGAGCCCTATGCGGGCTCGATCCCAGAACCCCAGGATCACCACCTGAGCCAAAGGCAGACACTCAACCGCTGAGCCACCCAGGTGATCCTAGAGGATCTGCTTCTGAGCTCATTCATGTGGCTATTGGCCGGAGGAGGCCTCAGTTCCTTGCCCTGTTGGCTTTTCCATAGGGCTGCTCAGGACAAGCTTCCCCCAGTGTCAGTATTGAGGGGGAGAAAGATATTGAGAGATGAGCCACACACTCTACCTTTTATGACCTAGTCTTCCAATTACACATCATCACTTCTGCCTTCTTTTATTTGTCAAGCCAACCCACACTCAATGAGAGGATTAAGCAAAGGCGTGAATATACCAGGAAGCAGAGATCACTGGATCACCATCTTGGAGGCTGGCTACCACAGCTAAGCATAAGGACCTTGCCCTCAGAAAATCCTAAAGCCTGCTTTAGAGGTGATAGCAAATAGCTACTGAGCCCTGTGCAAATGTTTGTCACCACTCAGCAGGCCCTTTCCTGTGTCTGACACATTTCACCAGGCACTATGGGGAGAGGTAGACTCGTCTGGAACATGAGCTCTGTGGGGACAGGCTCTACATCTTCGGCAACATATGGTTGTCAGGCTTCCATGAATATTTTTAATTGACTGACACTAAAGAAGTAAAAGATACACTCACTGCTCTTAGAAAGTTAACAACCTTGTTTTAAAGCAATCTATTTTTTTTAAAGATTTTATTTATTTATTCATGAGAGACACACAGAGAGAGGCAGAGACATAGGCAGAGGGAGAAGCAGGCTCCCTGTAGGGAGCCCAATGTGGGACTCGATCCCAGGACCCCAGGATCATGCCTGGAGACAAAGGCAGATGCTCAACCACTGAGCCACCCAGGTACCCCTAAAGCAATCTTAATTGCATTTTATTTGCGTACCTTTTGTTGTAAAATATACATCACATAAAATTTCCACTTGAATCATTTTTCAAATGTACCGTTTAGTGGCATTAAATACATTCACATTGTTGTACAACCATCACCACCATCCATCTCCAGAACTTAATCATCATCTCAAATTGAAAATCTGTGCCCATTAAAGAACTCCCCATTTCCCTCTCTCCCCCACCCCCCACCCCTGGCAACCACCTTTCTACTTTCTATGAGTCTGGCAAACTCCAGGTACTTGATACCAGTGGAATCATACCATACTTGTCCTCTTGTGACTGGTTTATTTTGGCCTAATGTCTTCAAAGTTCATTCATGTTGCAGAATGTGTCAGAATTCCCTTCCTTTTTAAGGCTGAATAATATGTTCCATTGGATGTGTATGCCACATTTGGTTTACCCATTTATCTATCACTGGACATTTGGGGTGCTTCCACCTCTGGTCTATTGTGAATAATGTTGCTATGAACGTGCGTGTGCAAATCTATTTGAGTCCCAGTTTGCAATTCTTTTGGGTACATACCTGAAGTGGAATTGTTGGGTCATATGGTAAGTCTGTATTTCTTTTCTTTCTTTTTTCTTTTTTTTTTTTATGTCTAATTGTTTGAGGAACCACCATACTGTGTTCTTAACAACCCAGTGTCAATAAACACTATTGTTTTGGGGCCCCTGTTCTAAGCTCTATATACTTTATTTGAAACCAACACTGCAAGGTAGAGTTGTTATTCTCACTTTTCAACAGATGAGTTAATTTGCTCAACATCGCATAACTATTTAGAAGGCAAGGTCAACACAGGTGGATCGCTTAGCAAGGCAAACGGCTACAAATCCAGTTCAATAAAACCCAAAGTCAGTGCAAGGCCACAGGGTGCAGCTGTCTGCAGAAAGGTTCCTACGAGTAAGTGGTGAACCACATTTTGAAGATGTTCTGTGATGAGGCATCTGATGGAAATCTAGGAAGACACTTGGCTGCAGAAGGGACAAGAGCCTTACTTTGAACCCTAGGGGTCTGTGTGTGATTCTCTTATCTGGGCTTGTCAGGGGCTCCATACAGCATCCCTATCCAGAGAGGCTTTTGAGAACCATCAGCCCAAGTGGCAGAGTGGCTTGTACCATAGCAGAGCTGTCTCTTGCTCTGGGTGCCCTCTGAACTGTCTGCCTCCCTGTTTCTCAGCAATTGGATCAGAGCAGCTGGCTAGAATGGGGTGTATGTTGCCCCTAAAATTCAAAATGGGGGTGCCTGGGTGGCTCAGTTGGTTAAGTGTCTGATCATGACCTTCAGCTCAGGTCATGATCTCAGGGTCCTGGGATCGAGTCCCCGCATCAGGTTCTTTGCTCAGCAGGGAGTCTGTTTCTCCCTCTGCCTCTCTGGCTCTCATTGTCTCTCAAATAAATAACATCTTTAAAAAATAAAATAAAATAAAATCTAAAATGACACTGTAGGGGAGCACACTTTACCAGCCCAAAATAAGTCTCTTTGGCATAAGGACCATTATAGGCTGATTATTTTCAAGGGACTGCAAACAAGTGAAACTCAGAAAACTAAGCGGATGGTACCCTTTTGAAAGAGAGGTTTACAGGTGTTTTTTTTTTTTTTTTTTTTTTTGAGAGGTTTACAGGTGTAAGGGAACTCACCCATTTCCAAGTGTGTCTCTCTGGTGGTTCCAGGGAGAAGGGGATGACTCCATATCTCTAGAAACTCATCAGTGGAGAACACAGTGACTTAACTCTGCATAACAACCTTACCCTTGTTGACTATGCTTTTTCTGATAACCTCACATAACTGACTCCCCACACCCAACATCTTTTGTCTTTAGTTGGAGATGATATTTAAGTGATAGCTTCTGCCATTTGGGGGAGTTACTCAGTTATCCTGGGTGTCTCTCATGCGTGCAGGAGGAATCTGTGTTTTTAAACTTCTGTTTGGTTTTCTCTTGTTACTTCATCTTGTATTTCAAGGGGGTCTCAGCCAAGGACCTAGAAGGGAAGAAGGAAAAATTATTCCACTGCTTTGACACGAAATACTGTGCCTTTTTCTTGATGGTAAGGGTGTTCCAACTTGTGTTTCATTTTGGAAGTGGCATCCCACTGGCTCCCTAGAAACTTCCTCCAGGTGGTGGAAATTACAATATGTGAATAGTGAATCCAGTTTTGAAGTAGCGATCAGAAAGGTAAATGAAGGAAGAGAATGGCATTCGAGGCGGAATAAGGGCAGAGGCACCATGACACAGACAAGCATGTTACAAATGATCTACCACACTGATGTATGCAGAGGGAACAAGGATGGTTCACCTGGAGGGCTCACGGGACTCAGGATACAGCTGCACTCATGGCTGAGATTTATCACAGGGACACAAAGCCCAATCAGCATAAGGAAAAAGTGCACGAGGCCAAGTCCAAAGGAGACCAGGAATAAGCGTCCAAGATTCCTTTTCCCGTGGGGTCACACAGGACATGCTTAACTCCCCCAGCAATGTGCAGTGATGACATGTTTGAAATGGAGTTTACCAGAGAAACTCATTAGAGACTGGTTTTTACTGGGGGCTCATGTAGGCACGCTTTGCCTGGCATGACCCACATTCCAACCTCCCAGAAAGAAAGCAGTTCAGCATGAACCACACTGTTTTCATAGAGTCTAGGCACAGTGGGCCACTCTTATCAGGTAGGGAATGGTGGGAGAACACCTGGGTGGCTCAGTGGTTGAGCATCTGCCTTCAGTTCAGGTCGTGATCCTGGAGTTTGGGGATCGAGTCCCGCATCGGGCTCCCTGTGAGGAGCCTGCTTCTCCCTCTGCCTCTGTGTCTCTCCCTCTGCCTCTGTGTCTCTCTTTATGTGTCTCGTGAGCAAATAAATAAATTTTTTTTTAAAGTAGGAAATGGTGGAAGCCCTCCTCAAATCCCGATTTCCAGGCACCAGTCAAGGGCCAACCTGGGCAGCTGGCCTTTCTACGTAGAAGCAGTCAGGCTTGCTGTGTCAACCTCATTTTGCACAACACATATCCCATAGAACGGCTCAGACAGGTCCATGAGGGAGATGCACAGGTGTTCATTCAACTGCTATTGTGGTAACGGGGCTCCCCAGGCACTCTGGGCATCTGTCACAGGGACACGGTACATGGTTCAGTAGGGTGGAGGTGTACCCTGGAATATCATGCAGCAATTAGAAGCAATGGATTATATGTACACGTATTGACAGGAACGGATCTGAAAAACTTAATCCTTGGTGGAAAAAAAGGTGAGAAACAGGCTGATATATATAAGCCAATACCATCAATGTAAATTCAAAATATATACAGGTACTATTCATATAAATTTCAAAAACATGAAACGTAATGTGTACTGTTAGAAGTCCAGATGCAAATCACCCTTGGAGAGGCAGTGACTGGTAAGGGGCATGAGGTGCTTCTGGAGCATTGGTCCCATTCTCTCTCTCTCCTGAGCTGGGAGCCACACAAAGGTGTGTCTATTTTGTGAAAAATTTTCCACCTGTATACTTATGATTTGTGCATTTTTCCATGTGTGTTACATGGCTATACAATTTACATTAAAACAAAAAGCTCATTGGGGTGCCTCGGTGGCTCAGTTGGTGGAGCGTCTGCCTTTGGCTCAGGTCACGATCCTGGGGTCTTGGGGTGGAGCCCAGCGTCGGGCTCCCCATTCTGCAGGGAGTCTGCTTCTCCCTCCCACTCTGTCCCTTTCCCCCCATTAGTGCTTGCTCTCTCTAGAGCTGTCTCTTTCTCTCAAATAAATACAATCTTAAAACAACAATAACAACAACCCATATTCATGGAAAAGAGCCCATAGGAAGGAAAAGATAAATACTAAAATGATTGTCTAGGGGCAAGGGAGGTGAGGTGGGAACAGAGAGAAAATGAAGAATACCCGCACACACTCTTGCACGCAATAGGCCTTAGGGGGATCAGTGTTGTTAATAGGACACAGAGGAGTATTATTAATTTGCCCCTCTGCACCTGGGTTTTTTTTTTTTTTTAAAGATACTAAAAAGCTCACCTTGTGATTTCACTGTTCAGAGGGACTTGATTTCTTTGCAGTGTTTATGAGCCCAGCTCTGTTTACCCAGTTCCCTAAGAGATTGGTGACCCCTCACCCCCCACACTGTCTCCAACCTGGAAGAGCGCTAAGGGTTACCTAGCAGGGTTGAGATCCCAGAAGGCCCACCAGCCTCGCTCTGGAACCCTCCGGTCAACATCACCCTTGCTGAGTGACTTAGTAGAGAGGAAAGATGCACTCTCATCAAATCCCCGGAAAGACTTAAGAGAGATTTGTAAGTTCTCACCAGAGCTGCATCCCTATCCCCTGGAGGGCTCATTAAAGCACAAAGTGCTGCCCTGCCCCCCGGGGGTGTCTGATTCAATTGGTCTAGGGGGAGGCTAGAGAATTTGTATTTCTAACAAGTTTGCAAGAGCTGCTGTTGCTGATACTCCTGGAACCTCACTTTGAGAACCACTGATGCTTGGGATCCCTGGGTGGCGCAGCGGTTTGGCGCCTGCCTTTGGCCCAGGGCACAATCCTGGAGACCCGGGATCGAATCCCACGTCGGGCTCCCGGTGCATGGAGCCTGCTTCTCCCTCTGCCTATGTCTCTGCCTCTCTCTCTCTCTCTCTCTCTGTGACTATCATAAATAAAAAAAATAAAAAAATAAAGAACCACTGATGCTACAAAAGACGAAGAGAAGTCCAGCTACCAGCCATTTCTGATAAGCAAGATTTCCTCCCCCAGAGCCACCCCAGGCTACAAAACAAACCTCAGCTCTGACTGTGCTCTAACCAGATAGTGTGACCCCAGACGTGGAGCTGATTGCATAGACAATGCAGGAAACTCATGAGGGGAAGATCTGTAGGTTTTGAGGCATCAACAGGCCACTCCTCCAACCAGCCCAACCCTCCATCCAGCACAAGAGGTGGTGGTCTGAGCTTTCAGCTGAGAAATTTGGGCAATGGCCAAGTTCACTAGAATGGTAGTCTCAGGGAAATGTGAGTGTATATCCAAGCAGGTAATTGCATGATGACCCCACTCGAGAACAGAGCATGTTCTGGAAAGAAGTGGTCAGTAGGGAGTCTGGACCAGGGCTTCCTAACCTCTTCACACACTGAAAATGATTAACACTTGCAGTATTCATTCCAGATTGCTGATAAAAGGTTTGGTTAAAAAAAAAAAAAAGAAAAATGATTCTATTTCCTTTATATATCTAATCATGGTAATAAAAAAGGATTTGGTGACTAAATAAAATATAGAAGTTGTATACAATTCAAATAAAATTACAAGAAAGTGTACAAGCATCAGTTCTTGGGGCAGAGTTGTAGGCCATTACCTGCACTTAGGTAGCCACAGCACTCTGGCTGGGAAGCTCTGCTCCAAAGCCTCCTACTCCACCAAGCAGGAACCAGGTTCCACCTGCCAGAGGCAAGAGCCAAGCTGACCAAGAGGTCCCCATTGGGGTGTTGGTTAGCTATAGCTGTGTAACAAAACATAGCGGCTTAAACAACACTGAACACTTACCCTCTCACAGTGTCTGTGGGTCAAGAGTCTGGGAGTAGCTCCCAGGGTGGTTCTGACTCCACGTCTCCCATGAGATTATAGTCAAGTTTGGACTGAAGTCTCTGAGGACTCCACTGGGCTGGAGCATCCACTTCCAAAATGGCTGACTCACATGACCGGCAAGTCAACACTGGCTGTTGGCAGGAGACTTCCATTCCTTACCACGTGGGCCTCTCTTGAGAGCTGTGTGAGTGTCTTCGCAACATGGCAGCTGGCTCTTGCCAGAAAAAAATGATCCAAGAGAGAAGAAGGCACAAGCTACCATTTCTCTTATGGCCTGACTTCAGAAGTCATGCAGTGTCACTTCTGCAGTCTCCTATTAGCTACACTGCCATTCACTGAGGGAGGGTTGTATACAAGAGAACAAATACCCCAGGGCCAACATCCAGGGCCATCTTTGAGGCTCCTGACATAGGCAGCCTGGGCGGCGGGGGGGTGAGGTGGGTCGGGGATGGCTAGGGCTCTACACTCATATCCTGGCCTACAGGAACTATTCCTCTGGGCGATGCTTCTTCCTAAACTCTAATTTGGTGCTCACTTTATCAGTTAGGATTAGGCATGGCTGTTAAACAGAACATAAGTGGTTTACACCAGATAGATGTTTATTTCTCTTTCATTTATTTATTTTATTTTTTTTAAAGATTTTATTTATTTATTCATGAGAGAGACACACACAGAGAGAGAGGCAGAGACACAGGCAGAGGGAGAAGCAGGCTCCATGCAGAGAGCCTGATGTGGGACTCGATCCAGGGTCTCCAGGATCATGCCCTGGGCTGCAGGCGGCACTAAACCGCTGCGCCACCGGGGCTGCCCTATTTCTCTTTCATTTAAAAGAAGTCCAGAGATGGGGCAACTCAGGTAGCTCAGTCGTTAGCACCGCCTTCAGCCCAGGGCATGATCCTGGAGGCCTGGGATCGAGTCCCACATGGGGCTCCCTGTATGGAGCCTGCTTCTCCCTCTGCCTGTGTCTCTGCCTCTCTCTCTCTCTGTCTCTCATGAATAAATAAATAAAATCTTTTAAAAAAATAAAATAAGATAAAAATAAAAGAAGTCCAGAGATAAGCAAACCAAGGCTGACAGGTGGCTCCATAGGCTTCTGGGACTTAGGTTCTTGCTATCTTTCTACTCCTTCATCCTCAGGGCAGGGCTTCCATCCCTCAGATCACAAGGCTGCTGGAAGTCCATCAGCACACCCATATTCTAGGCAGGAAGGAAAGGAAAGGCAAAGGACAAAAGGCCTTTCCGAGAAACCTCATCCACCAACTTCCCCTCACATGTCAGTGGTCATCCCTAGCTGCAAGGGAGTCTGGGACCGTCATTTTCTATCTGGCATATTGCTACCTCCAATAATACCACGGTACTGTTGGTAAGGGGGCAGAGGAGAAAGAGGAGTGGGTAGGCATGTTTGTAGTGGGGACAGAGGGGTGCAAGAGCATCTGGCTCCTGGTGGGGGGGGGGGTCCCAAACAGACCAGGTTTGGCCACTTGCTACTGACAAAACCCAAAGGCAGAGAAACAAGTGGAGGTGAAACAAGGAAGGACTTTATTTCAGTGAGGCCACCACCAGGAAGACAGTAGATCTGCATCTCAAATATTGTCTCCAAAGCGCCAAAAATACTTCCAGGTTTATATAAGGAAAACGTGGAGGTGGAAGCACCTGGCTGGCTCAGTCAGAATCAGCTTGTGATTCTTTATCTCAGGGTCATGAGTTTGAGCCCCACATAGGGTGTAAAGATTATTAAAACATAAATTTTAAAAAACAAAGGAAAAAATGTGGGTCAAAGATGGGTGGGTACACGCAGGTGGCAGGGAAGGTCAAACTGATCACTGTCTTGGAGTCAATCATGGGTGGGATCTTGCGGGCTCAGGGCAGTTCTTGCTCTTGAGGGGTAGTTTCATTTCCCAACAGGGGATGCTTTGCCCTGGGGTCTTCCACCTGAGCCAAGAGACAAGCTGGAAGAAACCCAACTAGAGAGGTCAAAATCGGGATGCCTGGGCGGCTCAGCAGTTGAGCTTCTGCCTTTGACTTACGGCGTGATCCTGGAGTCCTGGGATCTCGGGATCGAGTCCCACATCGGGCTTCCTGAATGGAGCCTGCTTCTCCCTCTGTCTACATCTCTGCCTCTTTTTCTGTGTCTCTCATGAATAAGTAAATAAAATATTAAAAAAAAAAAAAGAAAGGTCAAAATGGAGGCAGCTGGGGCATCTGGGCAGCACCATTGGTTAAGGATCTGACTCTTTTATTTTATTTTATTTATTTATTTATTTATTTATTTATTTATTTATTTATTAGGATGTGACTCTTGATTTGGACTCAGGTTATGATCTCAGGGTGGTGGGATCTAGCCCCATGTCGGGTTCTGTACTGAGGGTGGGGCCTTCTCCCTCTCCGTCTGCCCCTCCCCTCCATGCATGGGCATGTGCACACTCTCTCTCTAAAAATAAATAAATAGTGAAATAAATAAATAAAATGGAGGCAGCTGAAGTCCTCTATCATGTCCACCATGTTTGCTAAGCAAACTTCCCACAAAATTATTTAGCCTCCCAGTATCCTTCATTCAGAGTCGGGGGGTTATTAATGGGAAACATGGATATTTCTGGACCATGAAAACTTATGTTCAGTGTAAAGAAATATGTACTTCTTTTATTTTTTTAAGATTTTATTTACTTATTCATGGGAGACACACAGAGAGGCAAAGACACAGACGGAGGGAGAAGCAGGCTCCCTGCAGGGAGCCGGATGCGGGACTCTATCCCAGGACCCCATTCCAGGACCCCAGAATCACGCCCTGAGCCAAAGGCAGATGCTCAACCGCTGAGCCACCCAGGCGTCCCAAGAAACATGTACTTCTTAAAGTCAACATACTGGAATCCAGCCTACATGCCAGCTTGGGAGCCTTTGGTTATTCCAAGACAGTGATCTGGACTGATGCTAGGGGGTCTAGGAATGGACCTCCTGGATCCTGGAGCCCAGCCCCTCAGGTGTGCCACCTAGCCAGCTCTCCTGGGTCAGGCCACTTTTCCCAGGACACTGCCAGGGAGCAGAGCACCCCCACTGCTTGCAGGGTGGCCGGCCTCTATCCCTGCCTCTGCCCTGGGGATTCTCTGCCCCATCCCACCCGCTGGGGGGGGGGGGGGAGAGTGCCCCTCCCTCCACTCTCCTCCCTTGTCACCCAGCAGGACCTCTTCAGTCAGCCCAGGCTTTCCCTAAACACCTGAACCAGGACTTGCCTCCAGCGGCTCAGCTTTTGCCACCCTTGCCAAGGCCCTGAGGCCAGGGACTAGATCTGGGCTGGGCCTGCTCTGAGAGGAAAGTACCAGAAGAGCTGTGAAATAATAGTCCGATACATTTTCCTGTCTTGAGTGAGAGGTAGTGGCCAGCCTGGGCATGCTAAGGAGCTTAAACTTTATTCTGTAGGTGTTGGAAGCTACTGGAATTTTTTCCACGAGGAAGTGACATGACCAGATGGGCATTTTAGGAAAATGATTCTGGAGGCAGCAGGGAGATTGAACTGGAAAAAACAGGTTCTCGAGAGAAACAATCATACAGTCCAGACGACATCTTTATTTTTTTTTAAGATTTTATTTATTTATTCATGAGAGACACACAGAGAGATGACACTCTAGTGTCTAGGACCTTTGCTCCCCTTCCCAATCCTACCCCCTCCCCAATTGCTCCAAACTCCTCCACCTGGCTCCCCAGGGGGACTCTTACACTCCAAACTCACCTCAGATCTGGGTCTGACTCTCTTCCCACCTCCTCTCCAAGTCCTTCCGGTCATAATTGAGCCGTTTCAGGCACATGATCCCATAATGCAGACTCACCCTGAGCAGTAGGGGAAAGTGGGGTCACAGATGAATCTTCACAACTCCAGTGGCTGCTGCTGCTTCCCTCCCCATTGGCTGTGGTCTTCTGGGAAAGGTCGGGGAGTTGTTCCACTGGGTCAGTTTTAGGGAATGCTGACCTTCCCAGGACTTGGGGTATTTTCAACAGGCAGTTCCTATTGGCTAACCTGGACAGGGTATGGGGTCAACTAGCCAAGCTGTCTGAGGATTTGGACTTTTCCTGATGGGCCATCTTATTGGTTGGAAGGGGCACAGAATTTCAGGATTTCCTGAGAATCCAGGCTAATCGACCAAAGATAGTCCGAGGACTTTCCCATCACCAGTCCCATTGGCCAAAGACTCTCTAGGAGTGAGGCTTCCCCTTGGACTGTCCCCATTGGCCAGGCAGCCCCCACCTGTGGAAGCTGTCCACCATCTTGAGTTGGCCCCGGAGCTCCTTCTTGTTAAGATGATCTAACATGCAGGCATCCACCAGTGACTCCATGAAATAGCTGCGGTATTGGGGCAGCCCCAGGCTGGGCAGCCAGTCGTTTCCCACCCACTCATGGTTCATGTCACCATATGCCAGGATCTGGGGCCATGGGCAGGTGGGGGAGGGGTCAGAAGGCCTGACCCAGAAGATCCCGGGTCTCCAGGATAATGCCCTGGGCTGAAGGCAGGCACTCAACCGCTGAGCCACCCAGGCATTCCAATAAAACTGTTTTGTTTTTTGTTTTTTGTTTTTTTAGATTTTATTTATTTATTCTTGAGAGACACAGGGAGAGAGAGAGAGAGGCAGAGACAGAGACATAGGCAGAGGGAGAAGCAGGCTCCATGCCGGGAGCCCGACGTGGGACTCGATCCCAGAACTCCAGGATCAGGCCCTGGGCTGAAGGAGGCAGCGCTAAACCGCTGAGCCACCCGGGCTGCCCAAAACTGATTTTTAATAAACAACACAGGGGCACCTGGGCAGCTCACCTGGTTGAGTGTCCCACTAGTGATTTAAGCTCAGGTCGTAATCTTGTGGTTCATGGGATGGAGCCCTGAGTAGGGCTCCTGGCTCAGTGGGGAGTCTGCTGGGGATTCTCTCTCTCCATCTGCCCCTAAAATAAATAAATAAATCTTACCAAGAAAGAAAAGAAAGAAAAGAAAAGAAAGAAAGAAAGAAAGAAAGAAAGAAAGAAAGAAAGAAAGAAAGAAAGAAAGAAAGAAAGAAAGAAAAGGAACAAAGAGGCTCACCTAGCTGGCTTAGTTGGTAAAGCATGTGACCCTTGATCTCAGGAGTTGTGAGTTCAAGCCCCACATTGGGTGTAGAGATCACTTTAAAAAAAATCTAAAAAAAAAAAAAGAAAAAAGAAAAAAAGGAGGGAAATATTGAAATGCCTCTGAGGCTGCTGACGAGGATGGGTTCAAGGGCACAAGTGCCCGGTCAGGTGGGCCCCTGAACCCGGAAGGTCCTACCAGGCGGACGAAGACACCTGACCCAGCTGCGTCCAGCGGCCCTCGGCGGAGAAGGAGGCCGGGTAGGTTATCTTTCTGGCCGACTCTGCGGTGCGAGCCCGGGGCGGGCGGGGAGAAGCAGACGGCTTTGAACCTGCTGTTAGGAAAAGCAGGAAGCCAGCCACCTGGTTCGAGTCCAAGGCTTGTCAGACCTAAAGCTGGAGCTCATTAATCAGTAATGAAGCCATGAAGCCATTCGGTGTGTTGATGGATTTTACCCTAGCAACCTGGGGGCAAAGCGGAGGGAGAAACGTTGCAAATGCCAGCGCCCTCCGGGCCTCCTGGACCGCGCCGCAGCTCCCACCGGGCACAGGGGCCTTGCAGGTTCTGCAGACCAGGCTGCCTCTGCGTGTGGGGAGGCCGCGGGGCAGCCCCAGAGGCCTGGCCTGTGTCCCCTCAGGCTGGGTGCTGTTTCTCAGGGCCTCTGCTCCCATGTGGCCTTGGACACTTCAGGCTCCCCCTGCGCCCCCCCTTGCCAGTCCCACGGCCAAGCCCCAGGTTGGGGGTGTGCTCTTGCTCTGCTGACTGCCAGCTCTGTTCAGGGAGGAGAAGCATCAGAAGTACTCTGGAACCCTAAACTTTGGTCTGCTTCCCCGCCTCAGTCACCTCCAGGGATTTAAGGGTCGGCAGACCTCCTCCCTCCTTCATAGAAGGAAAATCCTCCCCGGAGGTGCCTGTCCGCCTGAGCACAGGCCCTATTCGTGGTAATCCATTACCTTCCATCCTGCTCCTTTGGAGTTTTTTCATCTTTAATTATCTTGTGATGACAAAATTACATGCTCTTTGGAAGACAAACAAGGTGGAAATGTATACTTTTCGGTGCTTCCACCTTCCAGAAATAACCCCTGCTCGCTCTGGTTTATATTCCTCAGGATAGATGTGTGTATTCTCGCATATGAGAATGCATTAATTTTATTTTTTATATTTATTTTTGATTGTGTTAAAATATACACAATAAACATGACATTGTATAGAATGTAAAAAATTTTCTAAATTTATACAATATAAAATGAAATTTTAATTTACCATTTTAAGCATTCTTTAAATTAAAAAAATTTAAAGATTTTATTTGAGGGAGAGTGCACATGAGCAAGGGTGGTGCGGGAAGGGAGGGGCTGGGGGAGGAGGGTGGGGGAGTGAGGGGGTGGGGGAGTGGGAGGGAGGGTAGAAGGAGAAGCAATATCAGGCTGAGTGCAAAGCCAGATGGGGATCTCAGGACCCTGAGATCAGGACCTGAGATGAAGTCAGAGGTTTAACCAACTGAGCCACCCAGGTGCTCCCATTTTGGCCATTTTTAAGTATACAGTTCACACTGTTGTGGAATCACCACCAACCACCTATCTCCAGAACTTTCTCATCTTCCCAAACTGAAATTCTGTCTCCATTAAACACTAATTCCCTACCCCACCCCCCACCCAGCCCCTAGAACCCAGGGACTTTGTGTCTTTGTGAATTGGGCTACTCTAGGGACTTCATCTAAGTGGAATCATACAATATTTGTCCTTTTTAAAAAAGTATTTAAGTAATCTTTCTATCTGACGTGGGGCTGGAACTCAAGATGCCGAGATCAAGAGTTGCAAGCTTTTCTGACTGAGCCAGCCAGGTGCCCCATTTATGTCTGTTTTATTTCTCTTAGCATAATGTTTTCAAATTTCATCCATGTTGTAGTATGTGTCAGAATTTCATTCCTTTTTAAGGCTGAATGATATTCCATTGTCTGGTTAGACCACATTTGGTTTATCCATATTCATCCATTAATGGACATTGGATTGTTTCCACTGACTGTATTCTTATATATGAGAATATGTTCTTGGGGTGCCTGGCTCAGTCAGTGGAGCATGTGACTTTTGATCTCAAGGTTGTGAGTTTGAGCCCCACCTTGGGTGTACAGATTACTTAAAAAAATAAAGGTAAAGAAAAGAATATATTCTTATATGAAAGAATATCAGTTAATCCTATTGATTCTCTCTCTCAGCCCAATCTAGTTTTCACACAGAAGAGATCACTGGATATGCCTTCTCTCCTTCCATGTCCATAATCTATAATCAGATGCCTTCCCAGACCAGGCCCCTCTGATATTCTGTACCCTGTACTGCTTTTTGCCTCTGTGCTTTTATCCCACAGATTTTGCCTTTTTCTAGAAGTTTCTATTGCCTAAATCTCTTTCAGTGCTCCTCTGCTTAGCCAATCCCTTGGTCTTCCCCAAATAGTCCAACTCTTCCCTTGTCCAGGGATTCCTGCTGTTTGTATCCACAGCAGCACTTTACAGATCAGCACATAATTTGCTAGTTTTTTTGTATGACTTCCCAACTAATGATAGGCATGATTTGAAGATGCAGTTATCACCTCTGTATTCTCCGTACTCTAAGTTCAATACTAGGCACACTGATTTATGTAGGGCTGATCCCACAGGATCCTGAGAGCCTAGCAAACAAGTTAGACTCAATGTTAGAGGGGCATCTGTAAGCATGGCAGTGACAAAACCAAGACATATTTTATGCAAATCTGTTTTTCCTATGGGGGAAAAAACTAAAGTAAATGTCCTTTGTAAGCCATAAGAACTGTGGTTTTCTCTCCACATCTGGTTAACACTCCCCATCTCATCAATATATGGACAGTATATATTTACTGCACATTTGGGGTTGGCATTCAGAATCACGACTACAAAGTCATTATGCAGGCTTTGCGGCACAGGACTTGGACAAAAGCCAGCAGGGTAGAGAGGAAAGTGTGCTGGAAGAGATTTGAAAATCCTATGCAATCGCTATGAACAACTTCATGCCAATAAATTTGGAAAATTAAATGAAAGAGACAATCTTGTAGATGTAAAGTAACAAAATCAATTAAAAAAGAAATGGAATGTCAGAATAAATCAATAACCTCTTAAAAAGATGAAACAGAAAGTAAAAATTCTCCCCCAGTGCCCACACTCTACCCTCCACAAAAGAAAGAAAGAAAAAGAGGAAGGGAGGAAGGAAGAGATCCAGCTTCAGGTACTTTCATGGATGTGTTTTACTCCATCCTCAGAAAATAGGAGATCCTATCTTATATGAACCATTACATAAAATAGAAGGGGAAACTGCCCAGATCATTTTATGGGGCTATTAGAATCTTGAAATCCAAGCCAGATAAGTACAATAACAAGATAAGGAGGAAATTGACTAAACTCATTTATAAGCACAAATTAAAAAAATTTTTTAAAGGTTTTATTTATTTGAGAGAGAAAGAGGATGAGCATGAGTGGGTGGGGAGTAGGGCAGAGGGAGAGGGAGAAGCAGACCCCCTGCTGAGCAGGGAGCTCGTTATGGGGCTTGATCCCAGGACCCTGGGATCATGACCTGAGACAAAGGCAGACACCTCGCCGTCTGAGCCACCCAGGTGCCCCCAAAATTTTTGAATAGAATATTAGCAAGTCGAATCCAGCAATGTATAAGACACTAAAACATTATGGTCAAGGAGAGTTATTGCAGGCATGCAAGGATGGTTTAACATCAGCAAATCTATATGGAATTCAGTGTGTATAGAAGAAAGAAGTATGAGCATCAGGAAACATATTTAAGTTCTATCTCTGTTCTGCCACTAACCAACTGTGGAATCTTTCGCCTCCCTTCTGCCCACTTCCAACAGGGCTCTCAGGAGGGCCTCTTCACTGAGAGGGGGAGCACAGCTTTGAGAAACACAGCTCCATTTTTTTTCACCTGTGAAATGAAATAGTCTATCACTTTATAAGCTTTATGAAAGGAACATGATAGAGTCGAAGGAAACAGGAACGGAAAAATTGCCATGTAGATGGGCCGCAGCTAAGCAATTGTGCCCATGGTGCTGGTGGGCTCCTTAGAGGTGATCAGGCCCACAGTGCCACCCTGTGGCTTGTTGGGAAATGCATAAGAGGTATAGGCACCTCTGGGGCCAGTTGACGGTAGACAAGAAGAAACAAATTTAGACTAAATACAATGGTGTATGATGGAAGTACACATTACCATCTGAGGTAGCTTGCTTGCTTGCTTTTATTTTTTAAAAAAGATTTTATTTACTTATTTAAGAGAGAGGGAGTGAGAGAATGAGCAAGGGGGAGGAGCAGACTCTCTGCTGAGTGGGAAGCCTGACATGGGGCTTGATCCCAGGACTCCAAGATCATGACCTGAGCTGAAGGCAGATGCTTAACCAACTGAGCCACCCAGGCACCCCTCTTTCTTTCTTTCTTTTTTTTTAACTTTTTAAAAAAGTTTATTTATTTGTTGATTTATTTATTGAAGTAATCTCTATATCCAACATGGAGTTCAAACTCATGAGCCTGAGATCAAGAGTCACATGCTCTTTTGACTGAGCCAGCCAGGTGCCCCTGAAGTCATTTTCAAAACAAAACTAAACTAAAAAAAAAAAAAAAAAAGTGATTCTGATCAAGCTTCTACATCTGGTTCGTCCAAATACAGTAGTCACAGCCATATTTGGCTATTTATATTTAGATGAATCGAAATTACATAAAATTAAAAATCCAATTCTTAAGTCACACTAGCCACATCTCAAGTGCTCAGTACTCACATGTGGCTAGTGGGCAGCCATATTAGTGCAGATATAGAACATTTCTGTCATTACAAAAAGTTCTACTGAACAGCATTGGCCTAGCTCTAATTACCAACTTATAGAGAATACAGAAGACAAAGGAACATGTCAGGGCAGCCCGGGTGGCTCAGCGGTTTAGTGCTGCCTTCAGCCCAGGATCTGATCCTGGAGACCTGGGATCGAGTCCTACTTCGGGCTCCCTGCATGGGGCCTGCTTCTCCCTCTGCCTGTGTCTTTGTCTCTCTCTCCCTCTCTCTCATGAATACATAAATAAAATCTTTTTTTAAAAAAAAAGGAACATGTCAAATCACACCATGAGGATGCACTAATCAACCTTTAGTCTATGGGAAATTCTTATCAGGAAATATTGAATTTCTTCAATAACAAAAAATTACAAGATAAAAATGAAATGGAGGGTAAATGTATAGACTAACAGACTTAAGAAACATACCATCAGGGGATCCCTGGGTGGCTCAGCAGTTTAGCGCCTGCCTTTGGCCCAGGGCGTGATCCTGGACACCCGGGACCGAGTCCCACGTCAGGCTCCCTGCATGGAGCCTGCTTCTCCCTCTGTGGCTCTGCCTCTCTCTCTCTCTCTCTTTCTGTCTCTCATGAATAAATAAATAAAATCTTAAAAAAAAAAAAGAAAAGAAACATACCATCAATAGGACTTATTTACATCTGATTCAAACAAACTTTTGAAGGTGCCTGGGTGGCTCAATTGGTTAAGCGTCTGCCTTGGGCTCGGGTCATAATTCTGGGGTCCTGGGATCGAGTCCGGGGGTCCCTGTTCAGTGGGAAGTCGGCTTCTCTGCCCGTCCCCGCTCTCACAAAAATAAATAAATAAAATCTTTAAAAAAAAAAAACACCCCAAAATGAACTATTGATTTTGTATAAAATCAGTTGGGGACGTGAGACCACTGAGTAAATGGTTGATGGTATGAACTACTGTTATGGGGGGTGTTAATAGTATTGTAGTTATTTTCTTTTATAAAAGTCTTTAACTTTGGGCAGCCCTGGTGGCGCAGCAGTTTAGCGCTGCCTGTAGCCCAGGGTGTGATCCTGGAGTACAGGGATCAAGTCCCACGTCGGGCTCCCTGTAGGGAGCCTGCTTCTCCCTCTGCCTGTGTCTCTGCCTCTCTCTCTCTCTCTCTCTCTCTCTCTGAATAAATAAATAAAATCTTAAAAAAAAAAAGTCTTTAACTCTTAGGGGCACCTGGCTGGCTCAGTTGGTAGAGGATGTGACTCTACTCTGGGTTGTGAGTTCGAGCCCCGTGTTGGGTGTAGAGATTACTTAAAAAAATGAAATCTTAAAAAAAAGTCTTTAACTTTTAGAGATACATTTTGAAAAATCTGCAGATGAAATTATATTCTGTCTGAGATTTGTTTCAAAGCCTTCTAGGGGTAGGGAAGTGAGAAAGGAATAGAGGACATGAGATTGGCCATGAATTGATAATTTTTTTTAAAGATTTTATTTATTTATTCATGAGAGACACAGAGAGAGAGAGAGAGAGAGAAAGAGGCAGAGACACATGCAGAGGGAGAAGCAGTTTCCATGCAGGGAGCCTGATGTGGGACTTGATCCCAGGTCTCCAGGATCAGGCCCCGGGCTGAAGGGGCAGGCACTAAACCGCTGAACCACCCAGGGATCCCCCGATAATTTTTGAATCTGAGTAGTAAGTACTAAGGGTACCCAGATATTTGGTCAAACATTATTCTGGGTGTGTCTGTGAATGGTTTTGGATGAGATTAACAGTTAAATTGGTAGACTGAGGAAAGTAGATTGCCCTTCCCAATGCGAATGGGCCTCATCCAATTAGTTGAAGGCCTGAGTAGAACAGAAAGGCCGAGAAAGAGGGAATTCCTCCTGCCTGCCTGCCTAAAAACTGGGACGTTGTTTTTTTTTTTTTTTTTTTTCCCCTGTCTGAACCGTAAAACATCAGCTCTTCTTAGGTCTCAGGATCATCACTGAGATTGGAACTACACCATTGGTTCTCTGGGTCTCCAGCTTGCTGACTGCAGACCTTGGGACTTATCAGCCTCTATAATTGTATGAGCCAATTCTTTGTGATGAATCTCTTTATATACATACACATCCTATTGGTTCTGTTTCTCTGGAGAACCTGATTAATACATTTGATAAGTAAACACCATCACTGGATAAAAACTCCAGTAGGCTCCCTGATTTTTCCGCAGTCTTAGGCACAGCCCTATGCCTAAAGTCACAAGTACAACCTCTCTTCCATAATTAGAATATCCAGTCCAAGATAATCTTCATACCTCCTCATCTCCCCTGGCTCTAACCTACTTCTGGTTGGAATCCTCTAACAGTTAGGTGTGGCTCGCTTCCTATTTCCCCCATCTTACACTTCCCCTTCCCTCCCCCACCTCTAGCTTCTCAGAGGTGAGGTTGAGTGGAGGGAGGAGTGGTTTTTCTCTTGACCTGTTGCTGTCTCTGAGTCTGGGATGTGTCTATGGCTGATTCTCTCTCACCTGAGAGTTGCTGTGGGCTCTTCAAAGATTCTTACTACTGTCGTTCTCTCCCGGGGTGGTGGATACAGAAGTATGGGCAGTGCCTCCCTCAGCCCTGGGCATTGGGCACTACCCTCCAGCTTCTTTGTGTGTTTTCACCTCCCCTCCGCCCCAGAAGTCCTCTTGGGCAGTCTCTAAGACAACCCCAAGGGGACTGTCTCCTTTGGGGCCAAGAAAACACCCAGACAAACTTTCTCCCAACACGCTCTGGAAGGGTAGGCTGATGTCATGCGGCAGTGCTCCTCTCTTGGCCACTATGGCAGTGAGCTTGCCGTCATTTGCCCTTTAGAAGGCTTGGGTAGGAGGAGCGCCTGGGTGGCTCAGTGGGTTAAGTGTCCAACTCTTGGTTTCCGCTCAGGTCATGATCTCAGGGTCGTGGGATCAAGCTCCACATTGGACTCCACTTGTCTTTCTCCCTCTGCTCCTCCCCCTGCTCATGCTCTCTCTCTCAAAATAAATAAATAAATCTTAGAAAGAAAGAGAGAAAGAAAGAAAGAAGTAAGTCTTGGGTGGGAGCAGTCCCCAGTCCCCAGCCTACTTTAGTGTTCTCCAGTGTGGAGTTGACACCTCTCACTCTAGCCCTGAGCTTCTCTGTGGCTGGGTGGGGAGTAGGGGCTGGGGGACCACACAGTGGCATTCTGACATGTGTGCAAACACCCCAGGCCAACTCTTGACCAATTCTGACTTAGAGCCCGTCCATAAATTCAATCTTCCTCCACCCCCACCCCCATTCCCACTCTAGGCAGACAGACGATTCTCAGGCACCTTTTAAGTGGCTCCTCAGAAACTCCTCCAGTGATATCAGAGCCCAAGAGCTCACACTGGTGGTCCCTCCTTTCCCGGTTCACTCTGGCCCCCACTCCCATTTCCTGGGGCACTTCACAATATAAACTCTGCAAGGAAGCTCCTTTCTCAGGCCCTGCTTTTGAGGGGTGGCAAGGAGACAGGCTCAGATGGACCGCTCATTAGGCTTTGGGTCAAAAGGCATCACCTCCCCCACATACCTCCTTCCCCACATTACCTGTCATTTTTCGGGGGTAGGTGGGGGTCTTAGACACAACAACTACTACCCACCTCTGCCTCAAATCTCTTCAACAGTTTTCCCCTTCCCCCTCTCAGACCTTTCCTGTCCTTGAAACCCCAGCACAGTTGAACAGGTTCAAGGACCTTTACCTTTGTAAATCTGTACATGTATATGCCAATTTGGCCCCTCACTCCAAAAGTTCATATTTACTGTTGCTTAGTATCTGTGTAGAAGCTTCCATTTTCATATCCTGTTACACACTAAACATTCAACCCAGAGTTCCTTTTCGGGAAAACAATGGCATCTAGTTTTTTCTTTTGTGTCTATAACACAATTCCCAATTCTCCTACTATGCTGGTTGCATCTGCCCCGCCCCCCGCCATCACCAGGTCTTGCTCTGAGCCTGGTTACTAACGTCAATCTGAAACTTTGCCCACTCCCTGCCCACCGCTAGTGACAGCAATGAAGCCTACATACAATGCAGCTATAAAAGCAGCCTAATGTGCTCGTTTTTGCAGCCACGTCTTCTGGCCACTTCGGCAGTAGCTCCCCAGCCCCATTTCCTAATGCCTTCTGGATATTTCCACCTGGATGCCTGCAGGCTCCTCAGATTAACAAATCAGCAGCTCATTATGTCCTCCCACTGGCTGCCTCATGTATTTGTGGTCTTGGTAGATGGAGTCATCCAAACAGTGTCCTGGGCAAGTCACCTCACAGACTTTCCTAAGGCCTCTGACTCCTCCTCCCCTGCCCTTCTTCTTCTTCTTCTTTTTTTTTTCCCCAAGATTTTATCTATTTATTCACGATAGACACACAGAGAGGGAGAAGCAGGCTCCATGCAGGGCTAAACTGCTGAGCCACCCAGGGATCCCATCTCCCCTGCCCTTCTGATCTGCCTATCCCCAGACTCTCTGCAGGGCCACTGAAACCACGATTTGAAGCTCTGGCTCCTTCTCTATTTCTGCCACCAAGTCCCTGGTTTCCAGTCTCTGACAGTAACCTGGTGACTGAGTTTTCCAGTCCTTTCTAGTCATTCCTTTCTGCTCTCCTCATTTTATTCTTGTATTGAGTCATGTTTCTCAATGATGACTGCCTGCTATTAATTTTCAAAGTCTCAGGATCATGTTGGCTGCATCCAAATAACAGTCATCTGAGTACATACTCCCCAATCCCCTGGGAGCATTAAGTGGCCATGGCTCATTAGGAGGCTGCACAGTGGCCTGTATGCCTCACTCAGTACCCTGGCTTTGAGGGCAGGATTCTGGAACACTGTGATCTTCTCCACCCACATCTCTCAGTTGATGTCATCCTGAGACACTAACTTGAGGTACTTTCAAAGTACCTGCTTGGGTCCATGGATCTGCAGAGGCTAATGGGCAGGCCCAACCTTGGAGTGGTCAAGGGGATACAGGGATGCTGGTACCAAATCCACAGGGTAGAAGTCATCCAGACTACAGAAGAACAGTTTTGTTTTTTTTTTAAAGTCATCTCTATGCCCAATGTAGGGCTTGAACTCATGACCTCAAGATCAAGAGTTGCATGTTCTTCCAACTGAGCCAGTCAGGTGCTCCAAGGATGACAGCTCTCTTTTTTTTTAAGGATTTTTTTTTAATATTTTTTATTTATTTATGACAGACAGCAGAGAGAGAGAGAGAGAGAGAGAGAGAGAGAGAGGCAGAGGCAGAGGGAGAAGAGAGAGGCAGAGACACAGGTAGAGGGAGAAGCAGGCCCCAAGCAGGCCCCACGGGGACTCGATCCTGGGTCTCCAGGATCAGGCCCTGGGCTGAAGGCGGCGCTAAACCGCTGAGCCACCCGGGCTGCCCAGGATGACAGCTCTTAACTCTGGTGGCAAATCCCCAGAAATTCTTGTAAAATCTGATGATGGGTATTTGTAGTTCTGTTGACAATGGGGAGAAGGTTCACAATTTTCAGTAGATTCCCAAAGGGATTATGACACAAATGAAGTTCAGAAAAGAACAAAGGGGCCACCAAAATGGAACCACCATTTTGTTAGAATATGGTTCTTCCTGATTATAGTAGTAATCCATATTCATCAAAAAATTGGAAAATGAGGGCAGCCCCAGTGGCACAGTGGTTAGGCGCCGCCTGAAGCCTAGGGTGTGATCCTGGAGACCCGGGATCGAGTCCCACGTCGGGCTCCCTACATGGAGCCTGCTTCTCCCTCTGCCTATGTCTCTGCCTCTCTCTGTGTGTGTGTCTCTCATGAATAAATAAATAAAATCTTTTTAAAAAATTGGAAAATGAGAAGAGCACAAAGAAATCTCTAAAACCACTCTTGATTCCAGCATCCGGAGATAACCACAGTGGCATTTGGCTATGCATCCCTCTAGCCCTTTCTCTGGGCAAACATATTATCCTTCTAAATTTGGGCCAGAGGCTCCTTCATGACCTGCTTCTTTCTCCTTAAGATACCATAGACACTTTTCCAACTTATTAAATATCTTTCTAGAACTTTAATGACTTAAATAACTTCATAATATTCGATCACTTGGGTGCCTTATTTATTTTACTTTGCTTTCTGGGTTTTGTGTTTTTTTTGTTGTTGTTGTGATAAATAACGTTGTGATAAACATCCTCTTACATACGTTTAAAAATATTTTTTTGTGGGCGGCCCAGGAATAAATAAATAAAATCCTTAAAATTTTTTTCTTTGTTTTCTTTCAATACGATTCTAGAAGTGGAATTTTAAAAATAATTTTATTTTTTTAAGATTTTATTTATTTATTAATGAGAGACGCAAAGAGAGAGGCAGAGACACAGGCAGAGGGAGAAGCGGGCCCACGCAGGGAGCCTGATGTGGGACCTGATCTCGGGTCTCCAGGATCAGGTTCTGGGTTGAAGGCGGTGCTAAACTGCTGAGCCACCTGGGCTGCCCAGAAGTGGAATTTTTTTAAGTTTATTTAAGTAATCTCTGCACCCAACGTGGGGCTCAAACTCACGACCCCGAGATTAAGAGTCCCAGGCTCCTTCAACTGAGGCAGCCAGGCGCCCCTAGAAGTGGATTTTTTTTTTAAGATTTTATTTTTTATTCATGAGAGACACACAGAGAGAGGCAGACACATAGGCAGAGAGAGAAGTGGGCTCCCTGCAGGGAGCCTGATATGGGACTTGATCCCAGGACCCTGGGATCACATCTTGAGCCAAAGGCAGAAGCTTAACCACTGAGCCACCCAGGTGCCCCTAGAAGTGGAATTTTTAAATTAAAGGGTATAAACACTTTCATTTAAGGATTTTGATATTGACAAATTATTCTCCATAGGGTTGGCAGTTTGTGAGAATACTTATTCCCTTGCATCCTCTTGTGATCGATACTCATTGGTGTTACCTTTAGGGGAGAATCTGAGGGGGATATTTGCAATTTGCTAGACGAAGTTATTGCTTTTCAGGCTTTCCCAAGTTTCATGTGGAAGCTGGTCTGTGCTTTAGCTCTGTGTTGCACAGTTAATATTGCCTGAGAATTTTCTCCAGATTTTGACAGCCCTCTGACAGGTGCTATTCAACTGAAGATGACTCTGCTCTTTGCCTATTTAGGAGACCTGACACACGGTGACAGCTTAATTTCCAGGCAGTTATGAGAGTCCATGCAACTGAATGACAGCAGGATACAATATTTGGTGGCTCTTTCCAAAGATTCCCTCTCATCTCCAGCTTAAGTCAAAGTGTCAATGTCCTGAGAATGTTTAAGAATTGCAGCTCACCCAAAAACTCCAACCCCCACCCCTCCTCCCTGGCATGCCTCAATTTTCTAGATAATTTGAGGAGAAATGAGCACGTCTGAATAAAAACCATTTGTAATTAACAAACATCTGCATAAAGGCATTTCTGGTTTTTTTTTATTCATTTATGATAGACATAGAGAGAGGCAGAGACACAGGCAGAGGGAGAAGCAGGCTCCATGCCGGGAGTCCGAGGCGGGACTCGATCCCAGGTCTCCAGGATCACACCCTGGGCCAAAGGCAGGCGCCAAACCGCTGAGCCACCCAGGGATCCCTGGCATTTCTGTTTTTACATAACAGATATGTGAGGGATTCCAGAAAGTTGTTAGTAACTGACATCTATTTCTAATTTCTCTAGGACTAACTCAAGGTGATTCTATTCTTTTGTATAGTCTTTTTTTTTTTTGTATATATTCTCTTTTTTGTCATTATTTTGGAAATAACATCTGTTGCAAATCTCCATTTCTATCCATCCGAAAGTCACTTAGTCAGTTGGCTAACTGGGAGCCTGATTTTTTTTAAAAGATTTTATTTATTTATTCATGAGAGACAGAGAGAGAGAGAGAGAGAGAGAGAGAGAGAGAGGGAGGCGCAGAGGGAGAAGCAAGCTCCATGCAGGGAGCCCGATGTGGGACTTGATCCCAGGTCTCCAGGATCACGCCCTGGGCCGAAGGCAGGTGCTAAACCGCTGAGCCACCTGGGCTGCCCAGGGAGCCTAATTTGTGAAGAACATTGTACTTGGAGCTGTTCAAGGGACAGGTTTTGGTCTTGGGTCTCAATCCTGTCCCTCAGGGCTTTATTGAGGAGTGTGGCAGAGTCCCCGACAGGCTGGCTCTACTACTGTCCCTCCTTCCTGCTGGGAGGGCCCCGTTGCCGTCACAACTGTTCCCATTATCTCCTCAGCCTTTGGATACCAACAGCTGGAAGGGCACAGCTGAGGGAAAGCAGATAAATGTGGGAAATGACCCCAGAGGTCACCAGCCCACACAGTAGTGTCCCCAAACTGGCCAGCAATGTTAACTAGCAGTTTCTGTTTAAATTGAAAATTGCTCTTCCAGGGAAATTCCTGCCTTTCTCTGGTTTACAGGAAGGCTAAAGGATGGAGATAGCATGGCATGGGCGCAAGCAACTTGGTCCTGAACCAACACAGAACATTCCTTAAATCCCCCATCAACTTTGCTTTTCAATATCTTTTTTTTTAAAAGATTTTTATTTATTTATTCATGAGACACACAGAGAGAGAGGCAGAGACATAGGAAGAGGGAGAAGCAGGCTCCCTGCGGGGAGCCCGATGTGGGACTGGATCCCAGGAGCCCAGACCTCGACCTGAGCCGAAGGCAGATGCTCAACCACTGAGCCACCCAGGTGCCCCTTCAATATCTTAATGTAAAGCAACCAAACCCAAGTTCGTGATATAACACCATGGAAGAAAGAAGCAAAAGAGCAGGAGTCAGATACAAATAAGGATGTGTCCGCAAAATGCCATTTCAAAGCTTGTTGTTCTGGAGCTTGGAATGAAAACCAGAGCAGTGTTTAAAGTGGTTGTTAGATTCCTAGGCTAGATCTCAAAATTCTATATAATTCATACCATGGATGAAATACCTATCTTTTGTCATTAAAAATTAGTAGGAAACAAAATGTGATTTTGCAATAATATTTTTAAAACACGAAGAGGGAGATGCCTGGGTGGTGCAGTCGATTGAGCAGCTGATCCTTGGATTTGGCCTCAGGTCATGATTTCAGGGTCCTGGGATCAAGCCCCCTGTAGGGATCCCTGCTCAGCCTGGAGTCTGTTTCTCTCCCTCTTCCTGTCTCTCTGTGCCTCCCCCCAGCTCTCTCTCTCTCAAATAAATAAATCTTAAAAAACAAAACAAAACAAAGGAAAAACAATTTCAGAACAGAAAATAAGACAGGTTTTGTTCATCTGAAGCACAAGTGCTTAAAAAAAATTTAAAAATCCAGACTTATGGGCAGCCCGGGTGGCTCAGCGGTTTAGGGCCACCTTTGGCCTAGAGTGTGATCCTGGAGACCTGGGATCAAGTCCCACGTCGGGCTCCCTGCATGGAGCCTGCTTCTCCCTCTGCCTCTCTCTCTCTGTGTCTCTCATGAATAAATAAATAATTTTTTTTTTAATCCAGATTTACTAGAAAATAGGGAAGAAGCAGTTCACTTTGGGGAAAACATTTTTAACAAGTACTTTTGGGAATTCTCACCGGGTTTAGGGCTTGAAGTCACAGGTTCTTTACCCTTAATTTTTCTTCAGAACTGATGGCTTTTTAAAAAAATACAAACATAGCACTAAAACCACTCTGGTTTAACATCAGCCATGACTTGGACTGGGGTGGCAGCGGGGAGGGGTCTGGGCTCGAATGTGGAATTAAAAGAGGTAGAGATTTTACTGAAGTGATTACATCCTGGTTGGAGAGAGGCTCTAGGAGATAAAGGTACTAGGTGAAAGAGGATGAAAGTGAAGAAAGATTGTCTGAGGTGGAATTACTTTGCCTGGCAAGGTGACAGATGGCAGTGAGAGAAAAGAACGGTGAAGGTAGAGGAGACCTGGGCCTACCAGTGTCCTGGGCCTATAGAATGGCCCTGTCAGCCCCTGAGAGCTTGGGTGCTGTATTAGGAGTGTTGAATACAGATGGGAGGCACCATGTGTATCCAGCCATCCACTTAGGAGACCTGTTTTAATACCCACTCTTTGAAACTAAGAGCACCCCTGCTCTGTGGTGCCAGGCTCTCAGAGCTCATTGCCAAAGATGGCCTCCCTGCTGCACTGGTATTCACGCTCTTGGATCCTGGCTGACCCTGAGACTTGCTTTTTGGCTAATAGAAAACGGTGGAATGATACTGTGTGGCTTCCGAGGCTAGATCCTAGTAAGTGCTGGGGCTCCTGGGACATGCGTTCTAGGGGAAGCCAGACACGATGCTGGCTTTGAGAAAGCCCACGTATTCAGAGACCACTACTGCGCTGTAAGGAAGCCCACATCTGCTTTCCAGCCACTCCAGACATATGAGTGCAGAAGCCTCAGGTGAGTGCAGCCTCACCTGCCATCTGACTGCAACCAAACTCAGAACCTCATGGAAGAACTGTACTCTGGGTCTCTTATCCCCCAGAACTGTGAGGAATAATAAATACATGACTGGGTTTTTTCTTTTTTTTTTTAAGATTTTATTTATTTATGTATTTATGTATTTTTAGAAAGAGAACATGAGCAGGGGGAGGGGCAGAGGGAGACTCTCCAGCAGGCTCCATGACCAGCATGGAGCCAGACTCCAACTTGATCTTATGGCCCTGAGATTGTAACCTTAGCTGAAATCAATAGTCAGACACTTAACCAACTGAGCCACCCAGGCATCCAATAAATACATGGTTGTTTTAAGCCACTAAGTTTTGGGGTGCCTTTTACATAGAAGTAGATCACAGGAACCTGGATTAAGCCCCAAACTTGCTGGCCTACAAAGCACACTCACATGTTAGTTCCAAACTACCATCTTCTCCCAAGAGGGTGTGTTGACTCATAGTTCAACATGCTTAGCAAAAGGGACCATCCAGGATCTCCCAGCATGTCAATAATAATAATAATAATAATAATAATAATAATAATAATTTCATAGCATACTCAACATTTTTTATTCATGAGAGACACAGAGAGACAGAGGCAAAGGGAGAAGCAGGCTCCCTGTGGTGAGCCCCATGTGAGACTTGATCCCAGGACCCCGGGATCATGACCTGAGCCAAAGGCAGACGCTCAACCACTGAGTCACCTGGGCATCCCGCATACTCAGCTTTTAGACCTGGATTCATTTCTTCTCAGTCTCACCCGTGGGCCGTTTGCTAGGTTAGAAATCTAGTGACTACAATTAAGGCAAAGAAATTAACCTCTTGGATGAATAAAGGCAACATTAGCTCTCTGTAGCGTTCTGGTGGGGCAGCCTTGGTGGAAACCCAGAAGTATCTCTGGGCCAATGTCCCACAGCTTACTGGAAAAGCAGCTTCCTGTCTCTACAATTTCACTGCTGTAAGTTGAAAGCTCATACAGGTTTCTCTACGTTCTCGAAGAACTGGGTCCTTCTGGAGACACAGCAGAGTGCAGGTGTTTTTCAAAGATTGGCTTCAGGAACTGAGTAAAGAAAGACCATCTGGGCACAATGCTTGAGATTCCTTGCACTGCTGAAACGACTTCAACAGAGCACTCACTTTCTGGGTGAGTTTTCACCGAGTTGTTGTTTATGATGAGGCTGGCAGAGTCATTGTTGAACAATTACACTGAGGCAATTTGGACAACACAGTCATGGAGCTAGCTTTGAGATTCCGGTTTCACCAATTCCTTCGTCTCAAAAGAACAAAGGATGTGGTCATGTTAGGGGAACTGATATGACACAAAGAATTTGTCCAAGGGGTCGGTGCCCCCTACGAGGCAGATGATCAACAAGAGTTGCTTTCCTCCTTCAACCTGGAATGCTGTCTTGAAACAGATGGCATTCAAAAATGTCTGCCCGATGAATGAATCTATGACTTAGAAGGCCTGAAAACTGAGTAGCTTGGAGTCAGGTAACTCACAGGGATACTATAAATAGCCAGACGGAAAACAACTCCATTCATGCTGTAATTGAGTTACACCCTAGGCAACTATACAGAATATTCCTCCAGGCTGGAAACAGGCAAAAATGTAGAATGTCATCAAGGACATCTTCAGGGGAAAAAAAATTACCCGTGTTTCCAGACTTTATGGACACTGTATATGTGAACATCAGACATTTCTAATCTTTTACCAGTTTGATCCCAGAGGAAGTAACAGATCTTTTTTGTTTTGGAAGGCTTTGGTCAGAACCCTGTAGCACAAACCCTCTTGTCAGCGCTGCCAAGGGGCCTCACACAGAGGAGGGACTCGGAAGTGACAAAGGTGCTTGTGAGCTGGGCTGTGGCAGTTGGTTTCCCTTGGGCTCCTGAAGGGCATCAAGAAGACATAAGCAGGGCAGCCTGGGTGGCTCAGCGGTTTAGCGCCGCCTTCAGCCCAGGGCCTGATCCTGGAGACCCAGGATCGAGTCCCACGTCGGGCTCCCTGCATGGAGCCTGCTTCTCCCTCTGCCTGTGTCTCTGCCTCTCTCTCTGTGTCTCTCATGAATGAATGAATAAATAAATAAATCTTAAAAAAAAAAGGAGACATAAGCAGGGGGGCCTGGGTGGCTCAGTAGGTTAAGCACCTGCCTTCAGCTTGGGTCATAATCCCAGGGTCCTGGGATCGAGGCCTGTGTCGGGCTCCCTGCTCAGTGGGAAGTCTACTTCTCCCTCTCCCCCTGCCCCTCACCCAGCTTGTTCATGTTCCCCACCCCCAAGTAAATAAATTAAATCCTTTAAAGATTTTATTTATTTATTCATGAGAGACACACAGAGGCAGAGACATAGGCAGAGGGAGAAGCAAGCTCCCTGCAGGGAACCTGATGTGGGACTCAGTCCCAGGACCCCGGGATCATGCCCTGAGCCAAAGGCAGACCCTCAACCACTGAGCCACCCAGGCATCCCAATAAAATCTTAAAAAAAAATCCAAACCAACCAATCAAACAAAAAACACATAAGCAGGCAGCCAGAGAAGCCAGGAGGCAGCAGCAGCAGCAGTGGTTTACCTCCCTCCAGTCCTTCCCCAGCAGTGCCGGGCTGGAGGACCAATGGTTGGTCCCTTGGGAGCAATAATGGTGACAGTGAAACAAAAAGGGGCCTGATCCCCTTTCCAGAGCCAGCAACGTTTGGGGCTTTCTCCAGAAACATTTCCACTTAAGGGGACTAGCCTTTCTTTTCTCTTGGCTTTCCTACCTAAATGGTGTTGGATTCCCTGAAACTGGAGGATGTAGGAGTGATACTACTTTCAATAGTGCATATTGAAACCCTACCCCACGGTGTGATGACATTAGGAGGCAGGGCTTTTGGGAGGTAATTAGGTCGTGAGGGTGGAGCCCTTATAATGGAATTAGTGACCTCATAAAAGAGACCCGAGAGGGCACCTGGGTGGCTCAGTGATTGAGCCTCTGCCTTCTGCTCAGGTCATGGTCCTGGGATCCTGGCATCTAGTCCTACATCAGGCTCCTCCCCGCAGGGAGCCTGCTTCTCCCTCAGCCTGTCTTTGCCTCTCTGTGTGTCTCTCCTCTGCCTATGTCTCTACCACTCTCTCTGTGTCTCATGAATAAATAAATAAAATCTTAAAAGAAAAGAAAAGAGACTTGAGAGAGGTCCCTGGCCCTTTCTACTCCAGGAGGACACAGCAAGATGATTATCTAGGAACCAGGAAGCAGGACCTCACCAGACACAGAATCTGCCAGAGCCTTGATCTTGCACCACCATCCTCCAGCACTGTGAGAAAAACACTTGTGTCATTCATCAGCCACCCATCTGTGGAATTTCGTCACAGCAGCCTGAATGGACTAAGGCAGGTCTCCAGTTGTCCCTGTGATGAGGTCAAGATATAATACAAGGAGGTTGTGATGGTTAATTAACTACCAAGAGCGCTACCTGCTATCAAAGTTAGGTTAATTGAAAAGCATAATTGTCCAATAAACCTTTAGGGGAAAGGACAAAAAGAAGTTCAGCGTGTACATTGCTGACTAGTTTACATTTCTGGACACTTATTAAATCTTCCAGGATCCTCTGAAAATACTTCACTCAACATTTGTCAGAAGAATTTAGCAAAGAAGAAGGCAATGATGAGTTTAGTAACCTGGAGGGAAGGAAGTGATACTGGGCCTTTAAGTGAAATCTGCTCCTGCTGTTACAGCCACAAAACAATAACAAAAGAATTACCACTCTACAGGCACCTTTGAAGGCTCCGGATATATTTTAATTGCCTCAAGTTCTCATGGATCATGATGTAAGAAGCAGGTATTTAAAAGAGAGGGCTCACATGAAGAAAAAAAACGAAGTTGCAAGTCAGAAATGCTACTGGTTTCTGTTTTTAAAAACTTTCTAATTAAAAATAAATAAATAAAAACTTTCTAATTTTGAAATATAGATTCACAGGAGCTGCATAACTATGGTACAAAATGAAAGCGAGGAAATGTACAATCCACAGACCTCATTTAGATTTCTCCAGTTTTACAAGCATTCATTTATGTGTGTATGTGCACATGCACATACATATGTGTATACGTATGTGTGTATGTGTGTGTGGCTCCATGCAATGCTATCACATATGTAGCTTTGTGCAACCACCACTGCCAAGACACTGAGCTCTCCCATCTCCACAATGCTCTTTCTGATTATCCCTTTACAGTCATACCCACTCCCACCCCCACTGCAATACTAAGCTGTTCTCCACCAGAATGATGTTATTTTGTGAATGTCATACAAATGAAGTCATAGTATATAACCTTTTAAGATGGGCTTTTTTGAAAAACATTTTTTTAAAAAACATTTTTTAAATATTTTATTTATTTACTTGTGAGAGAGCACACAGTGGGGGAGGGGAACAACAAGAGGGGTGGGGAGGAAAAGAATCTCAAGCAGACTCCCCACTGAGCACAGAGCCCAACATGGGGCTCTATCTCACAACCTTGAGATCATGACCTGAGCAAAAATCAAGAGTTGAATGCTTAACCAATGAGCCACCCAGGCGCCCCAAGATTAGCTTTTTAAAACAAGTTTACTTACTTATTTTTTAGTGATTGCTACACCCAACATGGGGCTCGAACTCATGACCCTGAGATCAAGACTTACATGCTGTACTGACTGAGCTAGTCAGGCACCCCTGGTGTCTCTTCTAATAAGGGTACCAATATCATCAGGGCCCCACCAAAATATAACCTCCTCTAAGCCTAATGACTTCCCATGGGCCCCCTATCTTCAAATACTGTCAACATTGGGGGTTAGGGCTTCAACGTATGAACTTTGAGGGGGTCACAAATGTTCAGTGCATAACAATTATTCATTCTTTTTTTTTTTAACTGTTCTTTATTTTAATTTAAAAAATTCTTTTGGGGACTCCTGGGTGGCTCAGAGGTTTAGTTTCTGCTTTTGACTCAGGGCATGATCCCGGATTCCCGGGTTCGTGTCCCACATCGGGCTCCTTTGCATGGACAAGGAGCCTGCTTCTCTCTCTTCCTATGTTTCTGCCTCTCTCTCTGTGTGTGTCTCTCATTAATAAATAAATAAAAATAAGAAAATTTTTAGGGCAGCCCCGGTGGCTCAGTGGTTTAGCGCTGCCTGCAGCCCAGGGTGTAATCCTGGAGACCCTGGATCGAGTCCCGCGTCAGACTCCCTGCGTGGGGCCTGCTTCTCCCTCTGCCTGTGTCTCTGCCTCTCTCTCTCTCCTCTCTGTGTATTCTCATGAATAAATAAATAAAATCTTGAAAAAAAGAAAGATTTTATTCATTTATTCATGAGACACACACACACACACACACACAGAGGCAGAGACACAGGCAGAGGGAGAAGCAGCCTCCATGTAGGAAGCCCGATGTGGGACTTGATTCTGGGACTCCGGGATCACACCCTGAGCCAAAGGCAGATGCTCAACCGCTGAGCCACCCGGGTGTCCCTTAATCTTAAAAAAAAATAAATAATCTCTATGCTCAATATGAGGCTTGAACTCACAACTCTGAGATCAATAGTCACATGCTCTACTGACTGAGCCAGCCAGGCACCCCTCATTCTTTTTTATTGTTGAGTCCTATTCCATGGTATGGATGTGCCATAGTTTAGCCAGTCACCCACTGAAGGACATTTTGGATAGCTTTCAATAGTAATCTTTATTATGAATAAAGCTGCTATGAATGTTTGTGTAGAAGTTTACATGAGAAAATAAATTCTCATTTCTCTGGGATAAATGCCTGAGTCCAAGTGCTGAGTCATACGGTAAGTCCATTTTTAGTTTTGAAAGGACCTGCCCAACTGTTTGTCAGAGTGGCTATATAATGTTACATTCCCACCAGCAATGTATGAGAGGTCTAGTTTCTCTACATCCTCTCCAGCATTTGGTATTATTTGTATGTTTTATTTTGGCCATTGTGACAGGTGTGTAGTGCTTTCTTATTGTAGTTTTAATTTATTGTTTTTTTTGGGGGGGTTATTTATTTGAGAGAGAGAGAACATAAGCAGGGAGGGGAGGAGCAGAGAGAGAGGAAGAGGCAGACTCCCCACTGAGCAGGGAGCTGGAAGCAGGGCTCCATCCCAGGACCCCGGGATCATGACCTGAGCCAAAGGCAGACGTTGAACTGACTAGGCCACCCAGGCACCCATCTCACTGTGGTTTTAATTTGTATTTCTCTAATGACTGATGATATTGACATTTTTTCATGTGTTTGTTGGCCGTTTGTATATTCCCTTCAGTGAAATATTTGTTGATATCTTTTGCCCATTTTCTAATTGGATCATTACCAGTGAGTTTTGAAAGTTCTTCATATATTCTAGATACAAGTCCTTTGTTAGATGTGTGATTTGCAAATATTTTTTCTCAGTCTTTAACAGGGTCTTTGGCAGAACAAAGTTTTTAATTTCGATGAGGTTTTATATTAAAGTTAAAAAAATAATAATCATCTCCTAGCCTGCCCTGTATTCCATGCCAAATAAGGGCAAATACATATTTCATCTGTCTGTCCATCCAAGTGATGTTTATTGAGCACCTACTATGTTCCAGGTTCAGTACCAGGTACTAGTAATCTGAAAAGGAATATAATACAGTTGCCTCCAGGGTGGCCTGGGAGGCTCAGATGGTTAAGCATCTGCCTTTGGCTCAGATCAAGTTCTGCATTGGGCTCCCTGCTCAGCAGGGAGTCTGCTTCTCCCTTTCCCTCTGCCTCTCCCTCTGCTTGTGCTTGCTCTCTCTCCAATGAATAAATACAAAATCTTAAAAAAAATACAGTTGCCTCCAAGGGTTCACAGTTTCGTGGGGAGAGGGACATGGAGCACATGCCTTCCATCAGAATGTGGTAAGGGATGTAAATCAGGCTGTGGGAGCACAAGACAGAGCACCTGCTCTGACCTGGGGAGGTGGGGGAGGCTGTTCCCTCCTTATCTCCTTCACACAGCTTCTGAGGGACTGTCAGTTATGAACCAGTTGAAATTTTAGCATTATTCTAGCTCTATGTAGGTCATAGTGTATCATGGAAATACATTTCCATCCATTCTTTTCGTCAAAATTACTGCTGGTTCATTTTCTAGAACATTCTTTCCGCATCCCCAAATGACTAATAGCAAAACTGAGATCCTGTGAGATTAGCCAAGAATTCACCCCGAATGTGATCATTTCACAAAAATAAAATGACACCTGTTAGTTCAATGGGTGGTCTTCACCGTGAAGTATAAGCATCAAGCAAATGTAGCTGGGACCTGTTGCATAACAGTCCTTGGTCCTAATATAGCAACGTTCATCTGAGAAGCTTAAAGGACTTGACTCACATGACAAGCTGCCTCATTTTGTACTGACTCTTCGAGGAAGACAAGACAAGATTTATTACACAGGAGCCTATATTCCAAATAGAGTATGATGTTCCCTACCCAGGTAACCGGAAAAGTATGTCCCGTGACGCATTCAGGAGGACCCTAGAGATCCTTCGGTGAGAAAAGAGGATCGAACCATTGGTTTAGGCCACAGTTCTGCTCCAAGAATTTTTTTTTTAAATGTAAGGCGTGATTTTGCTTATATAGAATTGAGCAAATTATTATTATAACAAATAATTGAGGTTCAAAACCTGAGTGTTGTCTGTGTTCATGTCTAATCTATACTTGCCAGTTCTTCCTGGGTGATATCCCCCCTTACATTCTCCTTCCTTCTTAGTCCTTACTACAGTTTGGTCCAGAGACACTTGACATCCAGCTGCCCAGCCTCAGTTTCTTTCTGCCCCAAACTGCCCTGTACATAACTGTTACAGATAAAATGTCTGTGTGTCCCCCCCATCAACCAAATTCATATGTTGAAGCCTAATCCCCAATATGATGGTATTTCGAGGAGTTTAAGTAGGTCCTGAGGGTGGCGCTCTCATGAATTGGATCAGTGCCCTTATAAAAGAGGACCAGATAACACTCTTGCCCCTTCCTCCATGTGGGTACACAGGAAAAAGGCATCATCTAGGAACGAGGAAGTGGGCTCTCACTAGACACCAAATTGGCCAGCATCTTGATCTTAGATTGCCAGCCTCCCAACACTGTGAGAAATAAATGCCTGTTATGTATAGGGTCTCCAGTCCATAGTATTCTGAGATAGTAGCCCGAGCTAAGAAAGCAGCAAGGACAGATTTATATCTCAAATATGGTGTTTCTTCTTGTCACTCCCCTGCTAAGAAATCTATAGTTGCTCCTCAATGGTTACAAAATAAAGTCCAAATGCTTCATTCTCCATGATTGGTCCCAGTTGACCTTTTCCACTTACCTTTTTATCTTCCTCTACTTTTCTAAATACACATTTAAACACCATGGGCTGGGGCGCCTGGGTGGCTCATTGGTTACGCCTCTGCCTTTGGCACAGGAGCCCTGTGTTAGGCTCCCTGCTCAGTGGAGAGCCTGCTTTTCCCTCTCCTGCTCTCCCTACTTGTGCGCTCATTCTCTCTCTCTCTCTCTCTCTCTCTCTCTGTCAAATAAATAAACAAAAAACAAAAAAACACATGGTCAACAGATGGGCAGTCCCATGACATCAAGGACTGATGTCTTGCTCATTCATCACTGTGTCTCTGCATTGCAGGTTTTCCTGAATGAATGAACCATCCTCTCCAACCACTGTTTCCCAACTTGCTGCTTCCAAAAGGTCCTTGGCCAATCCTACCCCTAGCCCCTATGCATCCACACACTAGGTGTCTTCTCCCTCATTCCCACAGCCAGAAACAGCCCTTCCTCTCCTCTCTGATTATCTGACTCCTAACCATGTCTCCAGGTTTGACTCAAGTTCCAAATTTAAAGGCTTCCAGAACTTTCCTTTTTTTTTAAAAAAATTTTATTTATTTATTCATGAGAGACACACAAAGAGAGGCAGAAACACAGGCAGAGGGAGGAGCAGGCTCCCTGTGGGGACCCCAGTGAAGACTCAATCCCAGGATCCCAGGATCATGACCTGAGCCAAAGGTAGATGCTCAACCATTGAGCCACCTAGGCACCTAGCCCATGCTTCCAGAGCTTTCTAGCCCATCATATCTTCCTCTTTAGAAGAGCTATTGCACTTTTGGTACCGCTCATTCATTTACTCCACATCCTCCCCCATCCACGAATGTCAGGAAGCAAGGCAGAGACCTGGAAGGTTTGTTAGATATTCCAAAGTCATAGAAAGTGGAGTTCCTAAGGAGACCAATCCTCACCCATGGTGACACTTCTAAGCAAGTAGCTCGCTAGATTTGGAATAGGTTGGAAAGAAAAATAGTGGGGCAGCCCTTTGGAGAAAGCTATTCTTCCAGGGCCCCTGCAACTCCTAAGCTTGCAGTGTTGCTGCAAAGACCCTCTCCGGTCTGGTCCTTGGCATGATTCCTTTTTCAATATAAGTTTTATTTTTTTGTGCACCTCTGCTGATCATGTGAATGAAAGAGGAACAGTTGGAAGAGCTGTACTCGCTTCACAGACTGTCTCCCTACAACAAAACTGGGTGGTCATGACCTGACTGGCCTACCAATCTAATACAGGGTAAACTCATTTGAGGAGAAACCAGCTTTAATTGTTTAAAAATCACTACTTCACTCTGTTAATTCAACAAAGAAAGGAATAACTATGCCAATAAAATGTTTTCTCCCTAAAAAAAAAAAAAAAAAAAAAAAAAATAGAATGCTGGCCCTGCAGTAGAGGACCTCACATTCTCATAGTCTAGATTTACTATATACTGCCTCATGTTGGGTTAATGATCTTTTTGTATATATGTCTTGTCTCCCCAGTTTTGTAATGGTAGAGCCATGTTTTAAACTTATTTGTCCCCTTCTCCCCATATCTAGCCCTTAGCATGGTGTTCACTAAACATGTTCCTTTTTTTCAGTATTATTTATTTTGAGAGAGAAAGGGGAAGAGAGAGAGCATGTGCAGATGCACACACACACACACACACACGTGAGTTCGGGGAGAGGAAGAGGGAGAGGGAGAGAAGCAAGCAGACTCCCTGCTGAGTGCAGAGCCTAGATTCAATTTGGGGCTCCATCCCTGAGATCATGACCTGAGCCGAAATCAAGAGTTGGATGCTTAACCAACTGAACCACCCAGAAGCCCCTCAATAAACATCTTTTGAATGAATAAAATAATAATTTGATTTGCTATATCCCCCCTCTGTAGATTTCTCCCTTCACCCAGAGAAAACAATGTCCTATTACCCATTTGCAGTACTTAAGGGATGGCTCTTATTACCCTTGTTTTATCAATGAGGAAACTGAAAAACAGAATGGTGAAGTAAGTGTTCCAGACTGCAAGTGAGTCATGGTTGCTTCATTCAAAATAGAGGCTGAATAGTTTTGGAACCAAAGACAGCTCCATTTCCATGGTGCCAGCATGTAGCTTTCTCTCTTAGATGCTGAGTATAAATTATGCCCTATTATATACCCGTAGAGATTTCATCAAAATCATGAACATGAACATGTGTATGTTTGAAGTCAGAGTTTGGTTTGTGCAGAATAATAAATATTCTTTTTTTTTCCAGAATGAATATTCATTCTTATGTTCAAGATCAAGTTGTATGAAAGGTAACATATGATAGATTCCAAGACATTCCAGAGAGGAAAGAGTGGGTGGCAGCTGGTGAGCTGCAAGATTTTTCTTTTCATAGAACAATTCTTGTGGAAGAAACAGCATTGCTGCCTTTTTCTATTTTCAGCCCAAAGTAACACTTAACTAATCTAATTATTATTCAAGTGAAGGTGTATAGCTAGCTGCTAACCTTCATCTGCAAGTTTTACAAAACTAATAATATACACTAGAGGATGCAAATGGGAGGTCTGCTGCAAACTTGAATTCACATAGAAGGTTTATAGTTTCAATTTGGACCACGTATACAAGGATATTTACAACATATCTATGAGGCAACAAACCCTCACGTACCCATCAACCCAGCTTAACAACTAGAACATTACCAATAGTCCTGAAGCCTTCTAGCCACACTCATCGCCTAGAAATAATAGGGATGAGCTGCCAACTGTTAAAAAATCAGGACATTTCACCTAAAAACCCAGATATCCAGCTTCTCTTGAAAAACCTGGCACTGCTGGGCCCGCATTCCTGTAGGGAAATAAGGGGTTGGGTCACTCCTCCGGTTCAGCACATCCCACCCTGTGTCTGCTATCTGGCTGTCTTCCTTCATCCACATGACCTGTCTGGCCCTGAGGCATCTGAGTTCAGAAGCCCTGGTATGTGTGTCTCCTTTCTGCTTTCTCTCCTCTGACCCAGTTCAAGACCTCCATTTCCCTAGTTCTGCCTCTGCTTTGGGGCACCTCTTTTCTGGGTGGCGCAGGACCTTTCAGAGGCACTAGGACTCCACGGAGATGCACAGATGAGAAGAAACTGTCTCAGCCCCCAGTGGACGTGAGCCGTGTACATCCTAGTGACCTGTGTACAATCGCATATTATATAAGACAGGCAATAATGGGAATGGAAAAAGGGCGTAGGAACACAAAGCAGGCAGAAACTGTGTTAGTCATGGTTCTCCAGAGAAACAGAACCAAGAGGATTGATTGATCGATTGATCGATCTGGAGATTGATTTTAAGAAATGGGCTCACATGACTGTGGGGCTGGCAAGTCAGAAATCTACAAGGTAGGCCAATAGGCTAGAGCCCCAGGGAAGAGTTGATGTTGCAGCTTGAGTCCAAAGGCTGTCTGCTAACAGAATTTCCTTTTCTTTGGGGAGCCTCAGTCTTTTTCCTCTTAAGGCCTTCGATTGCTTAGATATGCCTCACCTACATTATGGAGGGTCATCTGCTTTATTCAAAGTCTACTGACTTAAATATTAATCTTTTAAAAAAATAAATTTTAATTAAAAAAAAGAATTTATTTATTTGCCAGAGAGACAGCGCAAGCAGGGGGAGCGAGAGAGGGGAAAAGCAGACTCTCTTGGGATGCCTGGATGGCTCAGGGGTTGAGCGTCTTTGGCTCCGGGTGTGATCCTGGGGTTCTGGGATCGAGTCCCGGATCGGGCTCCCTCTGAGGAGACTGCTTCTCCCTCTGCCTGTGTCTCTGCCTGTGTCTCTGTCTCTCATGAATAAATTTATAAAATCTTTAAAAAAAAAGAAAAGAAAAAAAGAAAAGAAAAGAAAAGAAAAGAAAAGAAAAGAAAAGAAAAGAAAAGCAGACTCTCCACCAAACAAGGAGTCCAATGCAGGCCTCGCTCCAAGGACCCTGGGACCATGACCTGAGCTGAAGGCAGATGCTTAACCTACTGAGCCACCCAGGCACCCTTCAATGTTAATCTTATCTGAAAAACAACTTCACAGCCACACCTAGACTGAGTTTGGCCAGATATCTGGGTACTGTGATCTGGCCAAGTTGACATATTAAAATTCACCCTCACAGACTGTATGGGTGCACGTGTGTGTGTGTGTGTGTGTGTGTGTGTGTGTGTAGGTTCATTTAAGAGGCAGGAACACGGGGGAAGAACATTTTGTGTGAAGGAATCGTTGTGAACCAGGGAACAGAGGTGGGCTTTGTGCTGAGTATGTTTGGAGAATAATGAGCAGTTCAGTGGAGGAGCACAAAGTGTGAGGACGGCGCTGGGGATTGTGGGGAGGGGTGGTGAGGGGACGAGGTGGACAAGAGGGGTGAGGAATGGTTGGGGACAGGAGAAAATGGGATTGGGGCTTGAATGGGAGGTGTCAAAGTGTTTTGAGCAGGGAAGTGGCACAATAAGACTGTTGTAAGAAAAACCTGGACTTGAGGTGCCTGCGTGACTCAGTCCATTAAGCGTCTGCCTTTGGCTCAGGTCATGACCCGAGGGTCCTGGAATCGAGAGCCCCATGATGGGCTCCCAGTTCAGCGGGGAGTCTGCTTCTCCCTCTCCCTCTGCCCCTCACCACCTCACGCATGCGCCCTCTCTCTCAAATAAATAAATAAAATCTTAAAAAAAAAAAAAAAAGAAAAACCTTGGACAGACTTGTAAAGGATGGGGCAGAGGAGAAAGAGTGAGGCAGGAAGAGCAGGGAGGAAGTTTCTGGCATAATCAAGATCAGGCTTGAGCAAAGCTCGAACTATCGGGGAGAATTCTTATAAACATGTATATTCTGAAAGTGGCACTCCTGCAAGAGAGAGAGATTACTCCCTACTGATGTAAAGGTAAGTAAGAGCCTCAACGAGGCAGTGGGACAAGACTAGTTGGAGAGGCACAATGTGGGAAGGAGGAATGGTCTGCTTATGGATCACAGGTAGGCTAGAAGAGAAATGGGAGTCCAAAAAAAATCACTGAGGTTTTAAGTCTGGGTGTGTGAAATGATGATGCCTCCATGTGAGATAAAAGCCAGAAAAAAAAAGAAAAAAGAAAAAAGAAAAAAAGCCAGAGACTCAAGTGGTTTGGGAGCTGATGGGGAATCCTGTTTAGGACTTGCCAAGTTTGAGGTGTAGGAAGGGCCCTGGTTAATGGTGTGTGGGGCCCTAGCTTCATGGGCTGATTTGACTTCCGCTGGTGTCCACCAATTGCCAGGCCTGTCAATGACAGCATGTCCTTGGGCTTTCTGTCTGTGCGCAAGGCAGGGCTGGTTCTCCTCTCTTCTAGAGCCACCGTGAGGATTAGATGAGCTAATAATACGTATGAGGCATTTTAGAACCGTGCTTCTGAACAGACACACAAAACCAGACCATGAAAAATGCAGCTCCATCTTCCCAGAAAATGTGAAAGAAGTGTTTCAAAGCATTTTCCTTGTGGGTCTCCACATTCCAGGAGGGCTCATCTGCCCTGTGTGGGTGGTGACACTCACAACTGTGATGAAACTGAATTTCCATGATAAATCTTTCCTGCCTTTTGGTTCGTAACATTAGGATGGCCAACATGGAGGAAGACTCCCTCAGGAAGAGGGTTCGGGTTCTGCCTAAGTACACAATTCTACATTAATAGAGTACAATGGGCTGGACAGTATGATTTTGACTCCCAATTATAATGTGTAATTTTTTTTTTTCTATACCATCAGGCAATTCTGACACCGGCTGGGAGCCCTACATTCAAATTCTTTCTGATGCTGTCTCCAGGTAGATCCTATAGGGTAAGGGTGCAGTCCTACATGATTGCCCCCTGTCCCCCACTTCAGATGTCACAAATCCAGATTATTACCTGTGCTTCTGACCAACAGCCACAGATCGGAGCTCCCAACAATCCCCACCTTTGGTTCAAATAATTTGCTGGAGCGGCTCATAGAGCTCAGAGAAGGGTTTCACTTAATAGATCGCCAGTTTATTATAAAAGGATGTAACTCAGAACAGCCAGATGGAAAAGAGATGCACAGGGCAAGGGCGGGGAGAAAGAGAGGGAGGCTTCCACATCTTCTGCAGGACCCTGCCACTCTCCTCACATCCCCACGGGCTCACCAACCCAGAAACTCTCTGAACCAGCCTTTTTGGGTGTTTATGGAGGCTTGTTACATAGGCACGATTAAATCATTGGCCATTGGGGGTTGAATTTAACCTCCAGCTCCCCGCCCCCTCCCAGGTGGGCAGATTGGGACCGAGAGGTCCAACCTGCCAACCAGCGCCCACCCTAAGGCACTTTCCAAAAGTCACTTCATCAACCTAACAAAAGACCTTTATCACTCACTCTTTTCACAGGAAATTCCAAGGGTTTTAGGAGCTCAGTGCCGCGGAATGGGGGTCAAAGACCAAATACGTATTTCTTATTCTAAATCACAATCTCATTGACAGTCCTAGCAAGAGGTCTTTAAAGAAATCAAAATTCAAACGTTGAAAAGGTCTAAAACACTTAAAAAATGATTAAACCTAGCAGCCACCAAGGTCTGTAAAACGACGGCAATAATCACCAAAGCAGGAGGGGGTGGGGGAAATAATTAGTGAGTTTTACAAAGCACAGAGTGCGTAATTCCAACACAGGACAGTGACTGTGAGGTTCTGGCTAAGTTCTGGATTGCCCGAGAGAGAAAGACTGCTAAAGATGCCATTACCTAAGACGCAGCGTGGAATCTTGGAGGCATGTGACCCCTTTCGTTGTATTTCCAAGAGTCCTCCTCTTTCCCTAGACAAGGCAGCCTCGTTGTCCCCGCCCCTCCCGTTCTTCCAGCTCAGAGCCTCCACCCAAGGCTTTCCTATTTATCCTTTGTACTGGCTAGTCACCTTGCACGAACGGAGGCAGAAATACACTGGGTTTTTCTGTTTGAAAATGTTTTCAGCAGTGTTAGTGGTAGTGAAGATACCCTCCACGTAGCTTGGTTTTTCATCTTGCCATCTTTGTGGGAGGAAAGTGAATTCCAGGCCAGATCTGCTACTTGGGAATATAATTGCCCAAATCATGCCTAGTTTTGAATGTACCAGCCCTGACCCTCGGAGAATAAGAGTGTACAGCAATATCTCAAAGTCTAAGACTCTTCTTTTCCCTTTAGAACTTTTATCAGCTTCCATAGTAATATCTTCCTAATCACAATTGACCCTGGAAGAATGTAGGGATTAGGGACGCGGATTCCTGACCAGTTTAAAATCCACATGTAACTCTCGCCTGCCCCCAAACCTTACCACTAATAGGTTACTACTGACCAGAGGCCTTTCTGATAACAAACAGTTGATTAACATTTATATAGTATTACATACTGTATTCTTAGAATAAAGTAAGCTAGAGAAAAGAATACGTCATTAAAATCATAAGGAAGTGGCGCTTGGTGGGCCCAGTTGGTAGAGATGTTGAGCCCCATATTGGGTGTAGAGTTTACTTTAAAAAAATCATAAGAAAATATAGGGGTACCTAGGTGGCTCAGTTGGTTAAATGTCTGCCTTCTGCTGAGGTCACGATCCGGTATCCCCTAGGATCAAGCCCCAAACCGGCTTCCAACTCAGTGGGGAGTCTGCTTCTCCCTCTGCCCCTCCCTCTGCTTGTGCTCTCTCTTTCTCACACATGTTCTCTCTTTCTCAAATAAATAAATAAAATCTTAAAAAAAGAAAATACATTGATAGTCCTGTACTGTAAAAAGATCCATGAATAAATGGACCGCGCAATTCAAAGCCCTGTTGCTCTAGGGTTAACTGTACTGTAAATTAGCTGGCAGTGGAAGCTGATCTGCTTTATTGGGAGCCCGAAACAAACAGAAACTCAAAAAGGCTATTACACTTGAAAACATAAAAGGAAACTCAGTGGGCGATGCTTTTACTTCCACACCTAGTAATTATCCTTCTGATTACAGGGGAGTTCCGCCCTCCCCGAACCTTATTCCCTATCCACACTAAAAGGAAGGATGGGGCAGTTGGACCTAGGAGATCTTTCCTCTGGACCTTGCAGAAAAACTACTGGTAATCGCGAAGGTTCACAAAAAGGCTCTGAGGTTTCTAGCTCTTAGAATCCCTTTTCCTATCACCTTTCTTCAAGCTGCAAAATAGTCTGATTATCTTTCTGCAAGGTTTTAGGTTTTTTGGGCACATTATTTCTTTGCACCACGATAATGTGATTTCAGTTTATCTTAGTCTCAGAGAATGGTGATGGAATTTACTTAAAACTATTTGCGGAAGCAAAATGATGGATTTAGATTCCTTAACGTGCCCCATATTACAACAACTTGCCCAGGGCGGGCATTTGCACTAATTACTCATCATCAAACATCTATTGGGCAGTGCAGAGTTGTGACAAGTTCCCTCTTCTCTGTGGGCTCACTCAGAACCGCAGCACAACACGGTGAATGTATCAGTGGCTTAAACAGTGGGTGCATCGGCTTAAACAGTGGGTGCCAGAGCAACTCACTCTGCTAGAAGAGTTAAGACAATGGGGACAGAGACAAGTGTATACATACTTATATCGACCATGTGCTAATTTCTCACTCCTCGCAAAGCATTTTCATGCACTAGCCCCTGAATCCCAACCACCTTTTGAGACAGAAACTATTTATTTTTATTTCTTATTTTTTTTAGTAATCACTACACCCAACATGGGGCTTGAAGCAATGACCCCAAGATTAAGAGTCGCATGCTCTCCCGACTGAGCCAGCCAGGATCCTCGAGACATTAACTAGTTTTCTTCTAACTATAGATAAGGAAACTGAGGCACGGAGCTCTCAAGTAAGTTGCCCCCAGTCACACAGCTGGTCAGCAGCGAAGCAGGAATCTGAACTGCCAGTTAAAGGATCCGCAGTTTTTAGGCTTTTGTCTGCTCAGCTGTCTCTAGGGAGGGGGGAAGGGGATGGGGTGGTGCAAAGAGTATATTTGCTTCAACATGGGCCATCAACTTAAGAATGTCTGGGAATGTAAGGAAGTGAGAATGCAAAAATGTTTCCCTGGTTTCAGCTTTTCCTAACCCTTTTTAGGTTACTTCAAATAAAATTTGCAAATGACTGCCATGTGGAGAAGATATGCAAATAACCGTTTAGTGGAAGAGTCCTTCGGAGTGTTATGAAAGTTGGCTCATTTAGCTACCTCAAGTGTGCACATCATACTTTTTCAGAGTGAATGTGTTTGAAGACAAAGCTTTGTATGTTTCCTGGCCTCCTTTCCAATTTGATATTCCAATTATAACATATTGATTAACAAAACACCCTAGTGGCTTGAACTGAGTATGCTATGAGCAGGGGTTAATTGAAAATAGGAAACTGCTGTATATTTTAATTCTTTTAGGTACTCCCATGGTGGTACCCTGTACATCGGCTCTACTGAAATGTAAAACAAGGCCCAGAACCGAGGATATCAGGATATCCCATTGTTGCTATTTGCAGTTCGAACTGTCAGAACTATACCTTTTCAACCTGTTTACCCTGGTCTATATTAAAAGGAAACCGAAAGCAGACCAAGCAGAAACACCTCACCAATGCTCCGTGAGAATTCACAAATGTCAGGGCTGAAAGGGACCCTAAATGGTCGTTAAGCTTAATGATTCTCAAGGGGGGGCATTGTGGATATCTGTATTTTTGGTTGTCACAATGACTAGCACAACTATTGGCATTTAGTTGCCAGGAACTAGGCAAGCTAGATGTTTTACAACGTTGGTCAGTTCCGTGCTGCAAAGAATTGACCCGCTGGACATTCACATAAAGGAAAAAGTAGCTCATCCTAAAGCCTGGAACTATTTTACACATAGAAATATTCTCGCCTACTTTCGATGTAACATTGAAATCTCTATGAATGTACTGTAACAATTGAGAGAAAATGTTACTGTTTTGTTTCAACCATTACCAACACTTCCATCATTTTGGAAAAGGTCAGCAGTGGCAATGCTGCTCACCGTACTTGAGTTGCGAAAACACTATTTCCGTTTGCGTTTGTTGATCACCCTGAGCAGGGGTCTATCATCGCTTAGCGTCGTCGGGCGGGAGCATTCACACATTAAAGTACATCGTTTTGTTACAATCATTTTTATTCTACAGTTAGGTCACGTTTTTTGAAATTGTGTGTTGTCAGGTTTAGGTTATATTATCTATGATTTGTTATTTCAGCATGTTTAAAGGGGGCGTTAACAAGCGGTTGTCATAAAAAGGAATGGAGTCTTCTACAGGGTTTATGTAGCCCAGTCAACTCCTTATATAGATGAGGAAATGGAGACCCAAAGCAGTTAAGCAACTTGCCGGGACACAAGTGTTATGTTATCTCCCATCTCGTTAGAATTTCAGTTTCAATTTTAAAAATCTGAAAGGGAGAGAAGCTACGTGGTAATTTATGCGATGAGCACTAGTTATTTGAATTCTGGCAGAAGACCCTTTGAGGGATGGTGGAAAACCCTGTATATTATTTAATTCTGTCAGTCTGAAGGTTAGAAGAGAGGGGGGAAAAGCGTTTTTAAGAACCACGTACGCGCGGCTGCTCGCTTAAAGCCGGGGATCTACTAGTCAACACATTTTCTTCTATTTAAGGGTCTGTGTCATTGAATCAAGAACTAGGGGTAAAAAAAAAAAAAAAAAAGAACTAGGGGTAGCCTGCTTCGGAGGGGGCCACAAGAAGGGGTTCCTCCGGCGGCAGAAACTCATTTCCTGCCATCCCTCATTCACTGCAGGGGCCTGAGGGCCACCCCCACCCCAAGCAGATAACGCCGTAACACGTTCTTCGGCAGGCCCTAACTGCGCCTAGCCACAAACACTGCCGACTCTGGGAGGGCCGTTTGCAAGCCTCATGAGCGCCCCGCGGGAGGAAAGGAGGGGCCTAATGTCGCCGTTGTTCCCACGGAGGGCCAGGGTCCCGGGAGGGTACGCCAGCACCGCCTCAGGTTCAGCGCCTGATTGCCTCATTGTTTCCTCACCGCGGATGAAACAGGAGGGGCTATTGCGTTCCTAGGCGGTGCCCCCGCTGCCTAGGCAACCCAGCAGTTAAGCGTCGGGCCACCAGCCCTCGTCCCCAGATCCCCAGCACTCCCGCCCCAGTCACTATTCCCCCCTCCTTCCTCCTCCTCTCCCCCCTCCTCCTTTTCCCCTTCTTCCCCCATTTTCCCCTCTTCCCTCTCCTGTCCCCTCCCCCCCACCCCCCCGCATTTCAAGCACTCAATTGAGGCCAAGGCTTCCAGCTTCACAAAATGGCCACCGCGATCAACACCTGCGGTCACGTGACCCGCCGTCCTCCCAGCTTCGGGCTTTCTTTTGCCTGACTCCGGTTTCGCGGAGGCTGCCCGAGGAAGAGCAAGGGCTGGTTAATTCTAAGAAATCTCCAGACGCCCCCAAGCCCGAGGACTCAGAGAAAAAAGAACGAGTGCGCAACCGAAAAGAACAACAACTGGGAACACAGGGAGAAAAACAGTAAAGAGGCCTAGGTTAAACTTAAGACCTCGCAGGCGGAAAACGGGACACGAGTTATCGCGAGATCTCAAGAACTCAAAGACAGGCTAGGGTATCAGCGGAGAACAGGGGAACTGAAGCTCAAGGGAACTAGGGCAGCATTTGGCGCGCTGAACTCCAAGGTAGGACGACAAGCCAGGGACGGGACTGAATCGGAAATCACGCGAGGTTTGGACTTAACCAGCGCGCAGTAGCTAGGCAGAAGTCACAGCGGCAGGGGGAGTGCGGGTGTGAGAGGGCGGGCCTACGTCTTACGTGCTGACGTAGCAGCCTTTCGAGTGGGTATATTAGATCCGTGGTCGCGCCGTGCGCTCCAGAGCCGCAGTTCTCCCGTGAGAGGGCCTTCGCGGTGATTCTAACACACTCACTCAGCAGAGGAAGACTCCGAGTTCTCGGTACTCTTCAGGGATGAGTCATGTGGCGGTGGAAAATGCGCTCGGGCTGGACCAGCAGGTGAGCTGCAAGGAGCCTACCGGGATGGTTGTTGACCTAACTTGGCTTATGGCGCAGCGCTAACTGGCACTCTTAGTTCCCATTTCCTGAGTGCCTCAGGCTGGCCAGTGTCAGTGTTTTGCAACTGTGGAGGGACGGGAAGGTGGCAGAAATACTGGTTATGGCTCTCGCTCGGGCCGGGGCTCCGGCCTGGCCCGCGGTATTGTCCCTGGGCCGAGCACAATGGCGGCTTTTGTGTGTGCGTGCGCAGGCGGGTGGAGGGGGAGGGGGTGCGCGCGCTCTCGCCGAGACGCGCACGCGCGAACCTCGACTGGTTAGTGACCCAGGGGTGGTGGCGGGGTGTGTGGTATGGCGGTGCGCGAACGGGGACCTTTTTGGCCTCTTGGTCTTTCGACTCATTGCGCGCGCCGCCTGGATTCCTGTCCCAGAGACTTGGCGGCGTCGGTGTGTGTGTGCGCGCGCGCGAGCGCGCAGCGGCATTGGTGTGCGTGTGCGTGTGAGCTGGAGGGACGCGGCCCTGGAATGTAGGAGGGGGCGGTGCGGGGGGGTGGCCTTCGCTCGGGGTAATGGCGGCGGCCGCCTTTGTGTGGGGCTGGGTGCCTGGGCGGCGCTGCGGCCCACTAGCGGGAGAGAGCGGGTCCCGGGCTGACTAGGGCCAGGAAAGGAAGATGGAATGGCATGTTGTTCCTCCCGGGCTTCCTTCCGTAGGCCTTTTCTCTCAGGCTCAGTTTCCGCAGGGGCCATGGCATGTTGGGTGCCGCGGCGGCCGAGGCCGCGTTTCCGGAGTGGAAAGTTTTGTGACGCAGAAGATTTCGGGGAGGAGTGGGGGGGAAGGGGAGGGAGTAATGGGTCCCTGCGTGCGCGGTGGCGCTGGGCTCTAGATAGAGATTGAACGCGGCGGGGAGACTTCAGGGAGATTAGGGACTTGGAGCGGCTCCTTTTCCTTACTTGATCCAGATAGTCTGTGTGAAGATTTAGCGAGGGTCGCGCGTTGTTTTGGGCGGTACCTCGGGTTGTATGACCGTTCCCGTGTTTTAGTGACGTTTGATCCAGGAATCAGCCGGAGGAAAAATACCCGGAATGTAGCTTGGGGGAAATAAACAGTTTCGTTGTTGACTTGTTGCTGCCTGTGCAGTGAAATTGTGAAATAGGTCAGAACTCCGGGTCTGTCATCTTAACCGGAATCCCTTTTTCTAAAGCTTTGGGGGTAGATTAGAGGAGGACGTATGCTCTGAGCGAGAAGGGGCTATGGGCTTCGGTGGAAGGAGTCTGCATTCCTCTGCAACAGAGGCACCGTGCTTCGGATAAGCTTTTCGGTGGGATGTTTGGAGATTTTAAGTAAAGTTTTGTTTAACCACGAACTCTGGAAAAATCCTGAAACGAAGTTTAGTGACACAAATTGATAGATTTTAATGTAGTCGTGTGTAATACATTTGTAGAGACTTAACGACCTGTTTCTCTGGGAGCATTTCCCCCCCATTAATGAATCAGTTACATCCTTCAAATTGCTGACACGTCATAATGTTGAATGAAGCACATAGAATATCTTGTCAAGAGCACAGGCTATCCCCAATTTTAGCATTTTCTATATAGGTGGTGCCGGTTTAAAAAGATTATAGGCAGGAATGAACCTTATTTGTGATATAATTAAAAAGTAGACTAGTTAGAAACAGGCAGCAAGCAAATTCATAACAAAATTGCAACAATTTAATTCTCAGTTTACAGTATCCTTTAAAGCGCTCTTGCCCAGTGTAAAATTAACAAAACTTGTACTGTAGCAAGTGCAAAAGGAATATTTATTCCCGTTGGGCTTTATTTAAATATCAGTCTCTTGTAACAGAAAGCAGGCAACATTGCTAATTCAAAGTATGGAAGCGAGGTGCCCAAAAGTCTTAACCATACTTAATTTCTTTTTAAGATTTAGCATCTGCTTCTAGTTTTCAGTGATTCCACTGATGATGCTTGCAATTTGACCGTATCCGTCTTGAGCTTTTAACAGAAGACTTAATATCACCTCTGTGACATCAGTACTGTGTGATTTGGTCTTTTGTGGCTTTCTTTAAAAAAAAAAAAAAAAAAAAAGTGTCTCTTTTGACACAGTTTTTTCCCCCTGGTATTGCTTGCAGTAGTTTCTGGTTAGTCGTAACAGAATGAGAACATAGCAGATCTTTTTGTAGAATATTTAGGTTTAGAGCTTCCAGTGAAGGAGAGTAGAAATGGAGATTAAAAGTAGTGAAATGTGTTCTCTTTAAAAACATTGAATATCATTTGTGCCATTTATGTCCAAAGTCTTCTGAACCTAATCTCAGTCTTGAAAATGAGAGAATAAATAGGTAATATCTAGTTAGTTTTTAAGAGTGTTCCCATAATTAAAAATGCTTGTGCAATATTAGGGGTAAAAGGACAAATGGTCAGTTAAAATTTGTCTTTTTAAAAGCGTGCTCCATAGGCTTAAAATATTCCAAGTAGAAAGTTGGCATTGGAAATGTCAAATGTGATTGGAGTAGAAAATGAATTCCTTTGCCTATTTGACATTTTAAAATAATTTTAGTTTCTTGGAACTTTTACTATGGAAAATGTTACAGGAAAAATTCATTTTTAGTCAAATGACTTAAATTTGGATCCAACTTTTACCAGGTAGTAACACCAGCATCCTAGTGTGCTGGTTTCTAGAGTATAAACAGTTACTGCTATTTTGTGTTTGCTTAGACAAGTTTCACATCAGCCCCATTAAGCAGGCAGGGCAACTAGGGTTTATTCAATGTTAGAGGACAGGACTAGTTTTCTCTTAGTGTAATATTTCAGCACGCGAGCTGCTAACCATTTAAAACTCTCTTCTAGTTTGCTGGCCTAGACCTGAACTCTTCAGATAATCAGAGTGGAGGAAGTACAGCAAGCAGTAAGTAAACCATTTTATGGATTTCTTGACTATTAGAGCTTTAATAATTTAGTGTTTCATTGGACTTACTAGAAGCATTGTGGCCTTTTGATAATAAAAGGGTCTCAGATTCTTGAGTACAAACAATCATTAAAAAGAACTTGATAGGGGCAGCCCAGGTGGCTCAGTGGTTTAGCGCCACCTTCAGCCCAGGGCGTGATCCTGGAGACCCAGGATCGAGTCCCATGTCGGGCTCCTTGCATGGAACCTGCTTCTCCCTCTGCCTGTGTCTGCTTCTCTCTCTGTGTCTCTCATGAATTAAAAAAAAACAAAAAACAAAACAAAAAAAAAAACTTGATACAACGCACAAATTATCTTTGGAAGAGTTTATGTCCATTATGAATCTCTAGCCCAACTTAAAGAGGTTGTGGGAATGTGTTTATTCCTGTTACAGTGAATTTACCAGAATTAAATCCAGTAAAGGGAACATTCAACGTTCGTTAGCTACAGTTAACCCTTTCCTGTGAAGAACATGAGACTTGATGATCGAACAAGGCTATACTGAATCTTGAGATGGTTAGGATTTTAAATGCTGAAGTGAATCATTTTTTTTTGAAAAGTTAGGTATAAAAGTTTTATTTCATTCTATTTTTTCAGAGTTTTTTAAAGATTTGTTACAGATTAGTATTAAGGTATAGGTGATTTTTTTGAATTTATTTTTTTTTTAAAGATTTTATTTATTCATGAGAGACACAGAGAGAGGCAGAGGGAGAAGCAGGCTCCCTGTGGGGAACCCAATGAGGGACTCCATTCCAGGACCCTGGGATCATGACCTGAGCCAAAGGCAGCCGCTCAACCACTGAGCCACCCAGGTGCCCCAGTATAGGTGGTTTATTATTTGGCAGTAGACCTGCTTCAGATTCCTTTAGGTCAAGTCTCTTTCTATAACTCCCCCACCCTGCCCCAAAGGAGGCGGGAAATGGATATAGGCTGTAGGAAGTGGAAGCATTAATTTTTTTTTTTTTCTCAAGCACCGTTAGGTGGTAAAGGATGTGGCCTCATTTTTAGGCAAGAAGGGCCTCACTGGGGGCATAGAGTTACTTGGTATTTTTTTTATATTTCACGTTATTTGCCATGTTAAAAGATCTTTTAAGAGTTGATCATCCTAATAGAGATCTTTAATTCTACCCAAAAGTTGGAAAAGAAAGTATAAAATTGCGATTTATTAGTACTAGAGCAGGTTGGCTTTCCTTTACTTGGTGGATATACATTATTTGCTTTTGCTTCTCATCCATCGTCTAGACTGTTGTCTTGCCTGCGTGTACAGAACAACAGTTGACTATAGACTCCTCAAACCCCAAGTTAAAATTAAAACTCTCGGTTCCTTGAAATTCTTTTGCCTTTGCAGTTTTTCCTTAATACGTAGTCTTTTTTGGGGAACTTAACTGGATGGAAACAAAAAAGCCTCTTAGTGTCTAATTGCATGATTTTTTACAATTGTTTTAGGTTGTTATGGTAATATTTATGTTGTAACAGTTTCTGTTTATGACTGTTCTCTGGAATAATTGGCCTTTATTTTTTTATTTTATTTTTTTAAAAATAATAATTGGCCTTTAAAAAAAACTTGTGTTACATTAACCACTAGTGGCAAGTTATATTTATTTGTGGATTTCAAGATAAGGATTTTTATTTACTAAAACTTTGTCTTCCCCTTCCCTTTTTAAAGTTCTTAAAAAGCAATAACCATTTAAAGTAAAAACAGATTCGTTTTTTCCCTCTCAGTCAGACTGGAAGGCTAGATCCTAAAAAAGTTTTTTCCAAGAGCATTTTTTAGTAGCCTGAATTTTGGTAAAAAGCTTTAACTTGAAGTTTTGGCATTTAATTTTGTATTTTTTTTTTTTTTCTAGAGGGGCGCTATATTCCTCCTCATTTAAGGAATAGAGAAGCTACTAAAGGTAAGTCAAGTAACTTGGTGGACCTAATTCTTGTGTTTAGAAGTTGAAGCCTAGGGAAAAATGAGGCACTTTGGGAAAACTCCTCTAAAGTCACACAGTGGAAAATTTTCTGTTTGCTATGTCAGATTTCTTTGTGGCCAAGGGCATGGTTTTGTATAAATTTACTGGTGTACTTTGTGATTATAATTATTTACATCGTGATTTCAATTTGAAAAAGGTGAGTAGGCATCCTACTATGTAAACCAAATTGCATGGTGATAACCCAGTTATTTGTGTTTTGCAAAACTGTCGAAAGATGGGTTATTGCAGAATAGTTAACAGATTATAAACAGATCATAACACTGGGCATGCTCCCAAAGTTGGGAGTGACTCTCTGGTTTCATCTCCTTGGGTTTAACTGCTTCATTTGAAAAGTTTTGTCTGAAACTAATGGTTATGTTTGTAATGTAGTGATAACTAGTAGATAATTCGTTATGGGACGATTGTTTGGGTGCTGTATATTCATAAAATAGGTGATCTGAGGCTTGGAGGAAAAATGAAGTTTTAGAAAACTAAAGGTTAAGGGAAGATGCTAAGACAGAATTGGAAGGGTGAAGAAATCCCAGAAACTTGGGGTTTGCTGTCATTCCTTCATGTGCACGTTCAGTCTTTATAGTAGCTTCCCTGTCCTTGGTGATAAATGGCTATAAAATCTGTATTATAGTTTCTTAACTATAGTATCATTGTTCCTAGTTACTGCATATTTTGTCTTAGATTCTCTCATTCTTAAAGTGTTCTAGCTAAAATTGGCTCCATACCTATTTAGTGCTTTTCCCTCTTGATTGCAGGGAGAGATCAAAGGGAAGAGGCAGTATCAGAGGTTTTAGAACTGGAAGAAGGCTAGACATGTAATTCAGTTTTCTTATTGCTAGCTAAGGCTGTCGATCACCTGACTGGCTAATGGTAGAGGCATTAGGCTGAAGGAAAGTAACTTATAAACAATCTCTATTTAATGAAGTGCTATTGAAATTAGTTTAAATCCTCTACTACTAGTCTTTAAACCCTCTACCTGTTGGGCTAATTCACACATTTTTCATTCTCTGTTGAATGTTTATAGTTGTACCCTAGGAATCTGCCTACACCAGTAGTGTAAAGGGATGAGCACTTCCCTTTTTTTCTAGATATTCCTGATTTTTGTCTGAGAGTATATTTCATGTGAACAGAGCATTGTTCTACTTTTTTACTTTTGAAGCTGGAAAATACTGTATCAAATCAAGTAATCTGACACCTTTAGGAATGCAAATAAACGTCACCTCTAAGAAACATTGAAGCAGTGGTAACTTTCCTAGTGTAAACTCATACACATCTATAAAATGAATGGTAATTGTGGTGGACTTAAAACATTTTTTTTTTATAGGCAAGGCTATTGTCCTTTTCAGAGGTGGTATTTTATTCATTTATAACACTTGTAGACTGTCAAATTGCTCCATTTAGTGCACAGTATTTTCTAGTGGAGAAATAAAAATCTGAACAATTTTGTGTGCCATTGTGAACCAGCTCTAAATCTTGGTTGTCTTCTAGTACCATGATAGGAATATTTCCATTATCTTTCCAGTTCACAGAGATAAGATAGTAGTAGAGGGCTTTAAATTCAGAGACCTAGGTATTGTAAACTTCTGATTAATAAAAAAATGGGTTTGCTTTTTTTTTTTTTTTATTGAAGGATTCTACGATAAAGACAGTTCAGGGTGGAGTTCTAGTAAAGATAAGGATGCGTACAGCAGTTTTGGATCTCGTAGTGATTCAAGAGGGAAGTCTAGTTTCTTTAGTGATCGTGGCAGTGGATCAAGGGGAAGGTAAGTGATTTTTATTGATCTTTGTGTCTTGTGTATGCAATTCAGGAATTGGTCTTTAATTTGATGAGTACTCATTCTTTTACTCTGACCATTAAAGCATGATTTTTTTCCCCCTTAATAGACCACCTATTTGGATGTTAAGCATTATGTCTATATAATCCTATTTTCCTAGTTATAAGAGGTCTTTCTTACTAAATTGAACTTGTTACGTAGAAATTAGATGAGAATAAGAATGCCCCAGGTGTAATGAAATCCGTTACTTTTATATTTCTTTAGTTTTATTTATATTTAAAGGAGTAAGTTTATCTAGTGAATGGCCTATGGTTGAGATTTTTTGTGGTTATTCTATATGACAATTTTAAACACCTTATATTTTTGATTACACAAGTGGTGAACTGACCTCATGCGCCTAATAGCTGTGGTTAGTCCTGTGTGTCCTGATTTTTCGCAAACAGGCCTAAAACTAAAAACATCTTTAATTCAGGTAAGGATTATTTTCTACCTTTTATCCAAAGTCTGTCACACAGGTAAATTGATTGTCCTTTTAAACAACATTCTAGTATAACTGGGACAATTATTTGGTGTGCTGTTTTCTTCTCTTTCCTACCACTAAAATATTTTTGGATGAGAAGTTTAAATAAAGGTGTAAGTTATGTGCTGATAGCAGATATTTGAGACTTGGTTCTTAATTCCAGCATGTGTGAGGCCTGTGTAGGCTGTATAATTTTACAGAAATCAAGGATACTTAATTTTGAAAGTAAAGCTAAGTAAATGACACATATGATCTGATTAATTAAAGAGCCTTATTTTCAAGAGTAAGCAAAATTGACATCCTTGAAGTTAGCCATAATGAACAGTTCAACTTCTCTTTTGGTACAGTTGTAGTTACAGATACAGGAATCTGATAGTGGTTAAGTGATATGATACTGATGAGTTCGTTATGCTATTCAGGTTTGATGATCGTGGCCGGAGTGACTATGACGGCATTGGCAGCCGTGGTGATAGAAGTGGCTTTGGAAAATTTGAACGGGGTGGAAATAGTCGCTGGTGTGACAAATCAGACGAAGATGACTGGTCAAAACCGCTCCCACCGAGTGAACGCTTGGAACAGTAAGTTTTTGAAATGTATATCAATTGTGAGTAAAGCCTCATTAGCTAATATAACAAGTAAACTTACTAATCTTTTGATTTTAGGGAACTCTTTTCGGGAGGAAACACTGGGATTAACTTTGAGAAATACGACGACATTCCAGTTGAGGCAACGGGCAACAATTGTCCTCCACATATTGAAAGTGTAAGTATTTGTGCTTGAGTTGTTAAGACACAGAGGGGCGTGTATAAACTTTTCCACAGCACATCAAAATGAGGTGGGCTTCCTAAAAGCAAATGCAGAGTGTGCCTGCTTTATTTTTTTAGTTAATTAAAAAGATGCCTCATTGGTTATGGAAAGGGGAAGATTGAGTTCAGTGTTAACATTGCTAATAATTGGAAATAGAAATATAGGAAGAACCCCGACTTCTCCAATGTGTATTGAGCCTGAGGAGGTTGATTTTTCTCAAAATAGGTTTTTTCATTTAAAGCAGCTGTAAAGTACAAATCAAATTGTTAGGAGTTTTTCCCCCATATTATTCGTGTATAGTAAAAATGGCTCCAGATAGCATTTCTACCTATTTAACTCTGTTGAATTTCTTGACAGTTTAGCGATGTTGAGATGGGAGAAATTATTATGGGAAACATTGAGCTTACTCGTTATACTCGCCCAACTCCAGTGCAAAAGCATGCTATTCCTATTATCAAAGAGAAAAGAGACTTGATGGCTTGTGCCCAAACAGGTAAGTTTACTTGCTAGAGTAAAAAATTGACAATTGTCAAGAATACTGTAATTAGGTTTGCTCTTGTAAAACTAGTACCAAGAAAACACATGGGGTATCTAAGTATCGTAGGGAAACATGAATCCCAGATGTAGCCTAACTGGTATTCTTTAATATGGGCATGCAGTACTTGGCTTGGTATTTCTTGTCTTAGACCTTTGGATTTTATGTTATCACTAGTATTCTCATTGGGATGTCTTGGGGAGCCTATAGAAAGTCCTCAGCCTGGAATTACTGCAATAAGGATAGATTGTTGTCTGTGCATTGCTGGGAAATGAGAACTATTAATATTATTGCATCTGGAATAAGGATAAGAGTATAGAATAGTCTGTGATCCATAGGAATGTGGCCAAGGGGAAAAGAGATGCCTTTGTGGGAAAGGAGCACCTCGCATCTTTTGGGAATGGATGTAGTTAGAGCCTCTAAATTGAGTACAAGTTTTGCTATATTGGTGAGTTTGACCAATATGAGAGTGGCAAATCTCCCATCCCCATTAAAAAAGTATAATAATCATTTGGTATTTTTCCTACCCTATGGAAGTGAGAATGTCATCGTTTGTACACTATCAGTACCTACAAGGAAGTGTTAGAAATTGACCTCACTTTTGAGACAAAATTGCTGTTTTCTTACACATACAAATGCAAAGAAGTGAGTTAGGTATCCTTCTATAAGGGAAGAAAGTAAACAATTTTGGTTTTATAGGTCATGTGGTCTCTATCACCAATTTACTCATTTCTCCTGTTGGAGTGTGAAAACACCTATGGACTGTAACTTGGGCATGGCGGAATTCCAACAAAGCTTTATTTACAAAGATAAATACGCTGGGTCTTAGTTTCTTGACTTCTGTTACATCTGACCTACAGATGGGTCAAAGAAGTCACTTCTTGGTATTTTTAACTTTGGTGTTAATTTTTAGAAAATTTATTTGGGTGCAAAGTAAAACATTAGTAATAGGGCAGTTAAACTCATCTACCAATACTTATTAAAAAATAATGAGCAGGTTTTTCTGTGGTTGAATTAGATTATGCTTTCTCTTAAATAGGGTCTGGAAAAACTGCAGCGTTTCTCTTGCCTATCCTAAGTCAGATTTATTCAGATGGTCCAGGCGAGGCTTTGAGAGCCATGAAGGTAAATATTGTTAAATGGGACATTATTTTTAAAGCAAGCTTTATGCCCAACTTGGGGCTTAAACTCACCACCCCAATTCTCTACCGACTGAGCCAGGCAGGTGCCACTATAAATAGGACATTATAGAACTTTGGAGGTAGCTGCTGAGAGTTCTTTATAAGGAACTTTGTACTTATTCCAAGTTATTTAATGAGAATGAATTTTCAAGCATAATCAGTGAATTACAGAAGGGAATTATGTTGCAATAGTTTTTTTTTTTTTTTTTTTAATAAAGAATGTTACAAATATAACTTCCTTAAATTACTTCTTAGGAAAATGGAAGGTATGGGCGTCGCAAGCAATACCCTATCTCCTTGGTATTAGCACCAACTAGAGAATTGGCAGTACAGATCTATGAGGAAGCCAGGAAAGTAAGTATGCATTTCAGGGATTATTAGCTTTCTCATTGATTATAATGAAATGTTTTATGACCATGTGAGAGTTGGCCTTGAAATTGATAAAATTTCTTTTCTTTCAGTTTTCATACCGATCTAGAGTTCGACCTTGCGTGGTTTATGGTGGTGCTGATATAGGTCAGCAGATTCGAGACTTAGAACGTGGATGCCACTTGTTAGTAGCTACTCCAGGACGACTAGTGGATATGATGGAAAGAGGAAAGATTGGATTAGATTTCTGCAAGTATGTTAATTTTTAAATGCATAAAATATAATTTTTTAAATTACTGGCCTTTAGTGTGTTTTTTTAAATATAGGATTGCTTAATTTATGGATTCTTTTTAAAAAAGATTTATGTATTTATTTGAGAAAGAGAACAGCATGAGCAGTGGGGAGGAGGAAGAGGGAGAAGCAGACTCCCTGCCTAGCAGGGAGACCTGGACAGGGCTCTATCCTAGGACTCTGGGACCATGACCTGTGTCTGCCTTCAGACACTGAGCCACCCAGGCACCCCTGGTCATCAGTTTTGTAGTTAATCAGCATTGTTGACATTTTAAGATTTGAAAAGTGGTTTTATCTTAGTCCTCTTTTATAAAAAGTTTGCTAATTGTAATTTTAATGTCGGAAAATCAACAAGCTTTTAGTAGAGGCTGAGAATGACCAGATTGGGACAGAGTGAAAAGTAGTAAGTGCTAGTTTTGCTGTGTGCTTGTGAATGATGGCCGAAATCCTGGGCTTGGGTCTTGTGTACATGTGTCCAGTCATGCAGTATGAGGGATATAACTATCAAAATGAATATATTAATTTTAATAACAGTTACACTAAAACTTTTTTCTTAAATTCTAAACTTGACAGATACTTGGTGTTAGATGAAGCTGATCGGATGTTGGATATGGGTTTTGAACCTCAGATACGTAGAATAGTTGAACAAGATACTATGCCTCCAAAGGGTGTCCGCCACACTATGATGTTTAGTGCTACATTCCCTAAGGAAATACAGGTATTGTTTGATGCTGCAACTTTTATTTACTTAGGAATTTGTTGATCTCGGTGGATAATAAACATTTTTTTTCCCTTTTAGATGCTGGCTCGTGATTTCTTGGATGAATATATCTTTTTAGCTGTAGGAAGAGTTGGCTCTACCTCTGAGAACATAACACAGAAAGTAGTTTGGGTGGAAGAGTCTGACAAACGGTCATTTTTGCTTGACCTTCTAAATGCAACAGGTAAATGACAATGTTAGCATCATTCTCTAGTGGCTTAGGTAATAATGAGAATCCACTTGGATCCCCTTTACTGCTTTTCCTCCCCATTCAGAATATTCTGTTAAAAGCCTGGCTTTTTATTTACTTATATTTGCTTGTTTTACTAAATGTAAAAAGAACTAAATCCCTATTAGTGACAAAAACTTGGTAATTTTTCACAATCAGGCAAGGATTCACTGACATTAGTATTTGTGGAGACCAAAAAAGGTGCAGATTCTCTGGAGGATTTCTTGTACCATGAAGGATATGCTTGTACCAGTATTCATGGAGATCGATCTCAGAGAGACAGAGAAGAGGCCCTTCACCAGTTCCGCTCAGGAAAAAGCCCAATTTTAGTGGCTACAGCAGTATGTATAAAGACCTTCTCACTTTTGAGTTCAGCATGTTCAACTTCTGGCTTTAAGTGCTCCATGTATAACAAAAGTTATTTTCCAGGTAGCAGCAAGAGGACTGGACATTTCAAATGTGAAACATGTTATCAACTTTGACTTGCCAAGTGATATTGAAGAATATGTACATCGCATTGGCCGTACAGGACGTGTAGGAAACCTTGGTAAGTGTTTGGTTACTTTTGATGGTCTGGTGGTGGTTTTTCAGTGGAATGCATGCAGACAAGAACTTTCCAGGATCTTAAATCTTAAGCACTTCTCGGTTTCTGAGGGATGTGATTAAAGTCTATCTCAGCGATACAAGTGACTTGTAATCTCTTTTCTTGGTATTCTACTTAATATTCTGTGTAGGAAAGTAAGAATACTATGCTTTTGTGGAAGACCTTAACTTAAGTACTTTTTTGGAACTGGTTTAGGCCTTGCCACCTCATTCTTTAACGAGAGGAATATAAATATTACCAAGGATTTGTTGGATCTTCTTGTTGAAGCTAAACAAGAAGTGCCATCTTGGTTAGAAAACATGGCTTATGAACACCACTACAAGGGTAGCAGTCGTGGACGATCTAAGAGGTAAGGCAGCATCCAGGTGGTATATAAAGAGCTGTGTCCACAGTTCACTTTTCCAGTATTTAGTTGTGTGGGCTTTGTATTTCTTGGTTGGTTGCCTGCCTTCATCCTTTGCATAAGAGGCATCGGAAGGGGTTGACACAGTTAATGCCAGCTGTTCATGGCTACAGCCTTTAAGATCACTATTAGGGAACATAGGGCTGGATAGGGAGTCATTTGAATTGCAAAATTGGAACTTGAACCCTGGGAAATTTAACAAGAATTGGGTTATTTGGAACTCCTTCCCCCGTGAACCACCAGCACATTTGTCGTTGCAGTAGTAGGTTTAGTGGAGGATTTGGTGCCCGAGACTATCGACAAAGCAGTGGTGCCAGCAGTTCCAGCTTCAGCAGTAGCCGTGCAGGCAGCAGCCGCAGTGGTGGAGGTGGCCACGGCAGCAGCAGAGGGTTTGGTGGAGGTAATGTGAATTTCTAACCTATCTTTGGGGAAGGGCTTCTTCCTCCTAGTTGTGTTTTTCAAAGTGTAATTAAAAACATTGGGGAAGTTCAGCCCTATAGATTGCTTTTCGTAATTTGACATCAAAGTATTTAAAGAAGGGAAAGATTATGTTGAACAGTGGATGACTTAATTAATTTCTCTTTTTTTAAATCTCTCATTAGGTGGCTATGGAGGCTTTTACAACAGTGATGGATATGGAGGAAATTATAACTCCCAGGGGGTTGACTGGTGGGGTAACTGAACCTGCTTTGCAGTAGGTCACCCTGCCAAACAAGCTAATATGGAAACCACATGTAACTTAGCCAGACTATACCTTGTGTAGCTTCAAGAACTCGCAGTACATTACCAGCTGTGATTCTCCACTGAAATTTTTTTTTTAAGGGAGCTCAAGGTCACATGAAGAGATGAAAGGAACAATCAGCAGCCCTGTTCAGAAAGGTGGTTCGAAGACTTCATTGCTGTAGTTTGGATTAACTCCCCTCCCGCCAACCCCCATCCCAAACTGCATTTATAATTTTGTGACTGAGGATCATTTGTTTGTTAATGTACTGTGCCTTTAACTTTAGACAACTTTTTATTTTGATGTCCTGTTGGCTCAGTAATGCTCAAGATATCAATTGTTTTGACAAAATAAATTTACTGAACTTGGGCTAAAATCAAACCTTGGCACACAGGTGTGATACAACTTAACAGGAATCATCGATTCATCCATAAATATTATAAGGAAAAAAACTTATGCGGTAGCCTGCATTAGGGCTTTTTGATACTTGCAGATTGGGGGAAAACAAACAACAAACGTCTTGAAGCATATTAATGGAATTAGTTTCTAATGTGGCAAACTGTATTAAGTTAAAGTTCTGATTTGCTCACTCTATCCTGGATAGGTATTTAGAACCTGATAGTCTTTAAACAAGCCATTCCAGTCATGATGAGGTGATGTATGAATACATGCATACATTCAAAGCACTGTTTTCAAAGTTAATGCAAGTAAATACAGCAATTCCTCTTTCAATGTTTAGGCAGATCATTAACTATGAGCTAGCCAAATGTGGGCATATTATTACAGGGAAAGTTTAAAGGTCTGATAACTTGAAATAGGTTTTTAGGAGAATTCATCTACTTAGACTTTTTAAATGCCTGCCATAAATGAAATTGAAATGGTAGAATGGCTGACCACAGCAATGACCAGCCCTCCTTGGGGCCCTGGGTGATTTTTGGTCTAATAACGCATGCTAGTGTTGATGTTTTTTGGTCAAGAGGGTATGAACAGGAAGAATTAATGCAGCAGGCTTTATTTTAAATGCCGATTCACATTACTCTGTTCAAGCTGCGTTGAGATGTTAAACTGGCTTACTATAGACTTTGTAAAAATGGCTCCAGAAGAGTAACAAACTGAAATCTTTGAGATCACACAGGTTGGAAATATGTACATAACTGCACAAGGTGTCAATTCTGCTCTACAGTGCAGTTTTAGTCAGTTTTAGTTGCATAGGTTTCCATTGTATTTATAGTCTGTTTATGCTAAATCTGGCCAAAGATGAGCATTGTCCACCACTAAAATGCCTCTGCCACTTTGAATTCTGTGCTAATTTTGTGGCCAGAATGCGGTGATCAAAACGCTCAATCTTTTTACAGTGGCATAGGAAGATGGCAAAAATTTCCTAAAGTGCAATAGATTTTCAAGTGTATTGTGCCTTGTTCTAAAACTTTTATTAAGTAGGTGCACTTGACAGTATTGAGGTCATTTGTTATGGTGCTATTTCAATTAGTCTAGGTTTAGGCCCTTGTACATTTTGCCCATAACTTTTTACAAAGTACTTCTTTTATTGCACATTCAGAGAATTTTATATATATGTCTTGTGTGCGTGTCCTTAAACTTCCAATCTTATTTTGTCTCTTGGAGATTGTTGAACGCAGCTTGTCTAGGAAGGGGATGGGACTAGATTCTAAAATTTATTTGGGACCACGGGAATAATAGTTGGGAAGAAAACTATTTGCACACGACAGATTTCTAGATACTTTTTGCTGCTAGTTTTATGTAATATTTATTGAACATTTTGACAAATATTTATTTTTGTAAGCCTAAAAGTGATTCTTTGAAAGTTTAAAGAAACTTGACCAAAAGACAGTACAAAAACACTGGCACTTGAATGTTGAATGTCACCGTATGCGTGAAATTATATATTTCGGGGTAGTGTGAGCTTTTAATGTTAAGTCATATTAAACTCTTAAGTCAAATTAAGCAGACCCGGCATTGGCAGTGTAGCCATAACTTTCTGATGTTAGTAAAAACAAAATTGGCGACTTGAAATTAAATCATGCCAAGGTTTTGATACACTTGTCTTAAGATATTAATGATACACTTCAAAAACACTGATAAGAAGTGTCCAGATTCTCAGATGTTTGTTGCGTGAGTTTTGTTTAGTTGTGTGTATTTTTTTTTTCAGTGAATGTCTGGCACATTGCAATCCTCAAACATGTGGTTATCTTTGTTGTATTGGCATATTCAGTGACTTGTACATTCAGCGGCAGCATTTAAGCAAGTTTTATCAGTAAGCAATATTTTCAGTTAAATAAACGTTTCAAAAAATCACATAAGAATGGATTTAAACTTGCTGAATGTAAAGATTGAACTTCAAGTCACTGTAGCTTTAGTAATTGCTTATTGTATTAGTTTAGATGCTAGCACTGCATGTGCTGTGCATATTCTGATTTTATTAAAATAAAAAGTTGAACTGCACAGTCTCCTTTGTTGTTGTCAATTGTGGTTTATTATAGGTGAAAATAAAGTTGTGCTCTTGCCTGAAGAATTGTAAGGTGTAATTTTTTTTGGTTTGCCGTCCAGTGCTAATTTGGAGATGTCTCTTGGAGTATTTGTAATAAAAGATGAAGTTGGCCAAAAGGATTCAAATAGATGGGAATCTAAGATTCTTAATGGAATACAGCATGTATTGCAAATTGTTTTGTACTTTGAGCAGTTTGATATGGGTGGGATTCTTTGTTCTTTGAAGCACTTGATATGAAGGTCAGCTTGAACAGTGGAAGTTGGGTAAAAATCTAATGTACTAATAATCCAAATGCAGATGAACACGTAGGGATCAAGAATGTATTTGGGGTCTGGGCAGGGGAGCTCCTAGTTGGCTCAGTCGGTAGAGCATATGCAGTTAAGTCTCAGGGGTGCGAGTTCAAGCCCCACACTGGGCGTGGAGCCTACTTCTAAGTGTATTTGGGTCAGGGGGATAGACCTGGCATGGGCACCCTTTCTCCCTTTATTTGCTGGCCTCCATTACCTCACATTCCGGCCAGCCCCTAGTACTGATTAACAGGACATGGTCTGAATCAGAACTGGATAAGACGTAAGAAGTTACGTTGGACCATATGAAAGGACTTGTTTTGGGGGTCAAACATGGTCAGGGGTTGGCAATTGGATATGACTAAACCTAGGGAAAGTACTTAATTCAGCTTTTTTTTGTTTGTTTAATAAAATGATTTTTAAGTTTATTTTTACATTTTTTCTTTTTTTAAAATTTATTTTTTATTGGTGTTCAATTTACCAACATACAGAATAACCCCCAGTGCCCGTCACCCATTCACTCCCACCCCCTGCCCTCCTCCCCTTCTACCACCTCTAGTTCGTTTCCCAGAGTTAGCAGTCTTTACATTCTGTCTCCCTTTCTGATATTTCCCACACATTTCTTCTCCCTTCCCTTATATTCCCTTTCACTATTATTTATATTCCCCAAATGAATGAGAACATAAGATGTTTGTCCTCCGATTGACTTACTTCACTCAGCTTAATTCAGCTTTTGTTTGAGTTTTTGCAGTATTGAGAACAATTTTTTATTTTTTGGCATTATAAAATACTTGCTGCTGGATAGTTAGCCATTTTTGGAGTTAGTAGTGATCTCAAACAGCAATCCTAAATTTTGGGGGCAGAATTTTGAAGATGATCAGCCACATTGGTTTTGGAGATGGGAAAGAGGAAGGATCCTGGGTTTCATCAGAAGTGTGGAAAGAGGTTATGTTAGGATGGCTGGGTTGACAAGATAGTGGCAGAAGGTGATAAGTAGTGAAACTGGATTCTAAGGATTTAAGGTCCTTTATATTAAGAGTGTACACAAGCTATCTGGGGGGGACTAAATCATTGAGATTATTTCTAGTCTAGCAGGGTTAAGATTATAACAGGTTTATTTGCATACTCTTAATTTTTGTAGTTTATTTTAATTTTTGTAGTTGAAGTGATAATGTTTATATATTTAAATGCTATTGTCACCCTACCCCCCATCAATGTTAACTGGGTTTGTTCTTAAACCATGTTTTGGCTGAATTTCAACAGATCTTTTCTAAAACAACTTACAGGGTCCATGTTTGAAAATGTTCAGTGTCTTTATTTATATAAATGTTTTTCTATCATGGGTGGCTGGTTCCCTTGCCCCTATGCTCCTAAGTGACCTGGCTGAACAGTCACTGACTTGATTTCTTTGAAGCTCAGTAACTAAGCCATCTGGGTGTTGACACTGGTCTTACCTGCCTTCCGACTGGAGTGCAGAGCTTCCATTCACTGCATTTTAGGAATCTCTTTCTCTTCTGTTCTCATTGAACACGATTCCAGATATGTTTAAGCTGCTTTGCTTCAGATCCTGTCCTCATTTCAGTTGATGTGCTTTTCAACATGTTCAGTCTGTTTCTAATATGGTTTTCCTCTGTAGTGACTTCTCCATTTCTTTCATTTTCTTTGTTGATTTTCTTCCCCCTGAGTTTTTCCTACCTATATCTGACTGGGGTGTCTTCAGGATAATTCTGAAATGTGATTGTTTTGACACAGGGCACTGTTAGTGTGGAAGAATATTTCATGACCTGGAAACACGTTTATTATGGGAGAAAACATAAAACAGATGAACACATTTACTTTATGAGGAGAAGAGGTCTCAAAACATGTTAAACGTAGAATTACCATATGACTCAGCGATTTTATTCCTAGGAGAATTCTACCCAGGAGAAATGAAAACAAGCCTACAGCTTAGGTTTGCATGCGAATGTTCATAGCATTCAAAATAACCAAAAAGTAGAAACCACCAATCAGCTGCCAATCAGCTGGTGGATAGACAAAGTCTGTATACATGGAATGGAGTGCTGTTTGGCCATAAAAAGGAAATACTGATGCTATCTCTATCCTTTGGGGACATGACCACATCCCTAATTTCCTTTCCCCTCTTCAAAGGATCATTAGGAGGGCCTTTTAGCACTGTGACACATGACTGTACTCTGACTTAAGGTTTTCTGTGGATGTCTGTATGGTTTCAGTCCTGATTTTGTTGTGTTAGCAGATCTAGTCATGGTTTATAATTTGAGGGTTCCTGTTTTCTTTGTTACAGTGAAGATGACATTTGACTTTTTTTTTTTTTTTTCTTAAAGTAGACTCCACACCCAACATGGGGCTTGAGCTCAGGATCAAGTGTGGTGCCCAGACGTTTTAGTTTTTAAGAACTAAGTGGAGTAAAAACGCCACTCCCATCTTTGGAAGAAAGAGGAAATCCTCATTCTTCCTTTTCCACTCTCTTCATTCTACTCTATACTCACCTAGATTTTCAACAGCCCATCTCATTTACCTGACATCAGTTGGGTAGTTGTATGCAGGATGGTGTTTGAACCTCCACTCCTGACCCAGTCACCTGATAGAATCCTAGTGGGTTATCTGGGAGACATTTGGATAGCCAAGGTTGATTTAGGACTCATTCAAAAACTGGGAGTCTGCTTGGTGTTGGGGAATGTAGCAATGATTTCAAATGTAGTCCTTGTCCTCTTGGGACCCTGGTTTTTCTTTTGCAGTTCCCCAACTTGATGTTGCAACAAAAGAATCTGGGAAATGATTCTATGGAAACTCTCCTAATAGAATCCATCCCTGGGGTTCACTCAGGAATTTCTTTTGCTTTTAATTTCCCCAGGCAACTCTGATGAAGCAAACTTAAGGTATGGAGTCTGCTGTTCTCTACCCTTTATCATCTGTTCTAAAACTTCAATGACCATAATCATGTTTCAGGTACTTCATGGCACAGGCATCTCTATATTCCAAATGACAATAGATACTGCAACCAAATGAATAGTGCTCTATTAAGTTGATCCTATGGTGTGGCACCAGTCTACCTTTGCAGCTTTTAACTTTTTCCCCATATCCTATACCGTAGCCAAATATGATGCTATTGCCCAGACACATCCTGCCCTCTGGCTTTGCTATAGTTTTTTCTTTTTTTTAAGATTTTGTTTATTCATGAGAGACAGAGAGAGAGAGAGAGAGAGGCAGAGACACAGGCAGAGGGAGAAGCAGGCTCCATGCAGGGAGCCCGACATGGGACTTGATCCCAGGTCTCCAGGATTACACCCTGGGCTGAAGGCAGCGCTAAACCATTGAGCCACCCGGGCTGCCCTGCCATAGTTCTTATTCACCCAGTTCCTTCTAACTAGAATTAGAGCTGAATTAATATTTAATTTTATATATTGTACTCAGAATATTAAGCCACCATTTACAGTATTAGCGAGGTCAAGAAAATAATTGCTTTAATGGGTTAAGGAAGGAGTAGGCTTCAACTGGAGTGTGCAAAATGAGCTCAACTCTTTGGGGGAATATATAGAAAACTAGAGGGAAATTGCAAAAATAGTGACAGTTCTGGTAAAGCAGAAAAGATTTTCTGCAGCTTCATACTTTTCCTGTACTGAACAGGTTTTATACAATTTTTTTTAAGATTATTTATTTATTTGACAGAGAGGGTGAGCAAGCAAGCAGGGGCAGAGGTAGGCAAAGGGAGAGAGAAGCAGGCTCCCCCACAGAGCAGGGAGCCCAATGTGGGGCTCGATCCCAGGACCCTGGGATCATGCCCTGAGCCAAAGGCAGACGCTTAAGCAATTGAGCCACCCAGGCACCCCACAATGGTATTTTCTAATAAAACTTGTTTACTTTTATTAGTCTGAAATGACCTCTGAAATGAGGTCATGTGTACCTTTCTTGCAGTTTCCCGCTGGTAACATCTGACATAACTAGTGCATCAAAACCAGGAAATTGACATTGGTACAATCTACAGACCTCCCTTAGATTTCACCAGTTTTATGTGTATCTTGTGTGTAGCTCTATGCAGGTTTATCACATGTTGATTTGTATAACCACCACAGAACTCTTCCATCACCAAGATCTCCCTAGTGCTACCTCTTTATAGGCACACCTGCCCCCCCCCTTTTCTGCTTCTCTACCCTGTCACCCCTGGCAACTGCTTATCTATTTTCCATCTCTAAAATGTCATTTCAGAATTGTTAACATAAATGAAATTGTGCAGTATGTGACCTTTTGAGATTGGCTTTTTATCATTCAGCATAATGTCCTTGAGAGCCCTCCAAGTTGTTGCAAATAGTTTGTTTCTTTATTGCTGAGTGGTATGGATGTTCCACAGTTTATTTATTCAGCTGTTGAAGGATATTTGGCTTGTGCCAGTTTTTGACTATTGCTAGTCAAGGTTGCTATGAACATTCGTGGACAGATCTTTGGACACAGATTTTCATTTTTCTGGCAGAAATGCAATTGTTAGATCATATGGTAAGTGTATGTTTAGTTTATGCTAAACCATTTTCCAGAGTGGCTGTACCACTCTGGTTGCATTCCCACCAACAATACACCAGAGATGCAGTTTCTCTGCATCTTCACCAACATTTGGCATTGGCTTATTTTATTTTGGCTATTCTAATTGGTGTGAGGTGGTATCTCCCTGTGGTTTTAATTTGCATTTCCCTAATGGCTAGTGATGTTGAACATCTTTTCATGTGCTTGTTTGCAATCCTTCTGTTCTCTTTGGTAAAATATGTGTCTTTTGCCCATTTAAAAAATTGTTTTTCAATGCTGAGGTTTAAAAAAAATTAGTGAAATATAGTTGACATACAACGTTACATTAGTTCAGGGATTTGACAATTCTGTACATTACACAGTGCTCACCATGATACGTGTAGCTACCATCTGTCACCATACAAAGTTATTGCAACATTATTGACTGTGTTCCCTATGCTGTACTTTTCATCCCTATGATTTATTTTATAGCTGTAAATTTGTACTTCTTAATCTCCTTCGTCTATTGCCCTCATCTCCCCAATTCCCTCCCCTCTGGCAACCACCAGTTTGTTCTCTGTATGTAGGAGTCTGTTCTGTTTGTTTGTTTGTTTTGTACTGTTGAGTTTTGGGAGTTCTCTCTATATTCTAGGTACCAGTCCTTTGTCAGATGTTTTATTTACAAGTATCTTTTCTCAGTCTATAGCTTGTCTATCTTTTTATTATTATTTTAATTCCAGTGTAGTTAACATACTGTGTTCTATTAGTTTCAGGTATACAATATAGTGATTCAAAACTTCCAGTGCTTGAACACTTATCTTGACAAGATAAGTGTACTCTTAGGGCGCCTGGCTGGCTCAGTCAGAAGAACATGTGACTCTTGATCTTGGGGTCATAAGTTTGAGCCCCATGTTGGGTGTAGAGATTACTTAAAAAAAAAAAAGATAAGCGTACTCTTAATCCCCATCACCCAGTTCCCTCATCTCCCAACCCACCTCTTCTCTAGTAATCCTCTGTTCTCCACATTTTTTTTTTTTCTCCACATTTAAGAGTCTGTTATTTGAAGGGTGCCTGGGTAACTCAGTCAGTTGGACGTTTGACTCTTGATTTCAGCTCAGGTCTTGATCTCAGGGTCATGAGCTGAAGCCCCATATTAGGCTCCATGCTGTGGAGCCTGCTTAAAAAAAAGTCTGTCATTTGGTTTGTCTCTTTTTTTCCTTTGTTTTGCTTCTGAAATTCCACATATGAGTGAAATTATATGGTATTTGTCTTTCTCTGGCTTATTTCACTTAGCATTATATTCTCTAGATCCATTCATATTGCAAATGGCAAGATTTCATTGTTTTTTAATGGCTGTATAATATTCCATTACATATATATATATATATATATATATACTCACATCTTCTTTATCCACTCCTTTATCGATGGACATGTAGGCTGCTTGTTTTTTCTTAATGGCCTTTTGCAGAACAAACGTTTTTAGTTTTTTTTTAATTTTTAAAAAAAATTTATTTATGATAGAGAGAGAGAGAGAGAGAGAGAGGCAGAGACATAGGAAGAGGGAGAAGCAGGCTCCATGCACCGGGAGCCCGACGTGGGATTCGATCCCGGGTCTCCAGGATCGCGCCCTGGGCCAAAGGCAGGCGCTAAACTGCTGCGCCACCCAGGGATCCCACAGTTTTAGTTTTTAAAAAACATTTTCAATCTTGATGCAGTCCAATTATCAATGTTTCCTTTGTGGATTGTGCTTTTGGTATCATGTTTAAGAACACTTCACCTAGCCCTAGGTCCTAAAGATTTTCTATTTTTTCTAATTTATAATTTTACATTTAAATCTATGGTCCATTTTGAGTCCATTTTTAAGATGTGAGGTTTAGGTTAAGGTTCACTTTTTAATCTATGGATGTTCAATTGCCCTAGCACTATTTATTGAAAAGACTCCTTCCTCTGTTGAGATGCCTTAGCAACTTTGTCAAAACTCAGTTGACCAGCCTTGTGTGGGTCTGTTTTGGATTCTCTTCTGTTTCATTGATCTCTGTGTCTACCCCTCCACTAATACCACAGTTTCCATTACTTCTAACTATATAGTTAGTCTTAAAACTGGGTAGAGTGATTCTTCCCACTTTATTCTTTTTCAAATTTGTTTTAGCTATTCTAGTTCCTTTGTCTTTTCACATAAGTTTTAGAATTAGCTTTTCTTTCTTTCTTTTTTTTTTTTTTAAACTAAGCTCTATGCCCAGCATGGGGCTCAAACTCATGACCCTGAGATTGAGTCACATGTTCTACTGACTGAGCCAGCCAGGCGCCCCTAGAATAAACTTCTCTTTACAAAAAAATCTTGCTGGGATTTTGATGGTAATTGTGCTGAACCTATAGATCAATTTGGGGGAGAACTGACATCTTTACTATGTTGTCTAAAATATATTTTTAAATTCCAAACTCAGAATATCCAGCCAACAGGAAAAATCATCTGCTACTTCCTTTCTGGAGCATTCCTGTTTATTCATCTTAGGATCATGCTCCTTGTTTGGAGCATGTCCACAGAGCAGGTATCTCCATGAAATGCTACATTTTGTAAAGGAAGTTCATGTAGGAATATATGAAAGAGTCCGCCTGGTTCTCATTCTGATCCAGACATTCCCCTTCTGATCCAGTAAGCATCTTCTGGAAGGGTTCGTTCCTGTTTGTGAGGCTTCCTGAAAGTCAAGTCAGTAACCGCCTGTGCAAAAAATGCAACATTGAGGGGCGCCTGGGTGGCCCAGTGGGTTAAGCATCTGCCTTCAGCTCAGGTCACGTTCTTGGGGTCCTGGGATCGAGCCCTACATCAAGCTTCCTGCTCAGCCGGAAGTCTGCTTCTCCCTTTCCTTCTATCTGCCATGCTCTCTCTCTGTCAAATAAATAAAATCTTAAAAAGGAAATACAATATTCAGTTCATTTTAAACTTGTAAAAAGCCTTACACCTTTTCAGTTTCATCTTCTTAAAACTCATTATTGGGAGAGTACTTGGGAGTCTTACTTGAATATCAATTCTCAGCATGCACTGAACTTAATGACTATAATGTCCCAGAATTTTAATAACAAAATTTTAATGTCAGTTTTCATCAGGGAACTGTGTCCTTGGATTGTACTGTGGTGGTGACTTCCTGTAGAAGTTCTTTAATTGGCATAAGCTTAGGCAAAGCTGTCTTCTCCACAAGAGGCTGGGAAGCTGCCATGTGCAATTTGCGAGTCTGTTTATTCCATGGATTTCTAAAAGATCTACAATGTTAACAGTATCCCTTGTAATAGGACCTGTGGGATAAATTTATTTGGGCGTCAGTGTCACAAATAGGCTTTGTTTTTAAGGAACATGTTTTTCTCTTACAAACACTGAAAACCAGCCCCCTCCTAGGAATCAAGTCTGTGGCATTTATTAACCATACCCCCGGCTGAATCTCAGCCTACTCATTTCTCTCTGACTTTTCATTTTCTTGCACGGACATCTGAAACTTGCCTCCAAATTTTGGAGAGAGATAAGGTATACATATATGAAGTGAAACTTAATGCTATTTTCTAAAAGTCTGTTGTTTTGGTTTGTTACCACAGGAAGGAATATCTGGAGATGGGAATTCAGATTTAACAATGATAATACAAAAAAGGAGGGGATGTGATTCAATTTTGACAGTGCAGCAACCTGGGTAATCCTATTTATTTACTGCTTTGGAGTTGTGTGAGACATAACTCAGATTTTATCTAATTCTATAGGGCAGTTGGGTTTGTATTCCTGTTTTAGTGATCAAGCAGCCAAAGCAAAGGCATTTTTAAAAGGCATTTAGTACCAGATGATAAAGATGTACTTGGTAACAACTCTGTAGAAAACCCCAAGAGAGGAACTGGGATCACCCCTGACCTGATTCATTATCTTCTCTTAGATGCTTTCCATTGCTTCCTCCATGAGGAAGTGTTCCTGTTTAAGGCCTGACTGTCTAGCTGTGCCTTTCTCAACCACTTAGTGCAGTGGTGCCCTCTTACACCTCTGAATGCATCATCTGTATTTCCCTCTCTTCTGGATCATTCCCTTAACTTCACCCATCTCAAAGCCCTAGCTTGACCTCATGTCTCTATCCAGCTTGCGCTTCCACCCATGTTCATAGCTTTCGATACCATGTCTTTTTATTTAATATTTTACCTAGATAATACATGAATTATTTTAAGAATCACGTGATACGTGAAGTTATATAGCAAAGTCTTACTCCCACCTTGCCCTCATCCCAACCAGTAGCCACGTATTTCTTGTCTATCCTTCCAGAGTGTCTTTATGCAAAAGTAAACATATATGAATATACTTTCTCCTCATTTTACCAGTCAGTAGAGCATGTGACCAGTCAGTAGAGCATGTGACTCTTGATCTCAGGGTCATTCAAGCCCCATGTTCGGCAGAGAGCTTGCTTAGAAAAAAAATTGCACACTATATTGTTCCATACTTTTCTTCTACTAAACAATATTTAGTGGAAAATTTTGCATGTCAACATGTAAAGTCCATTTTTTTTACAGTTCTGTACTCAGAATATTCTTATTGTGTGGCTGTACCATAATTAAGCAGCTATCCTATTGATGAATGTATAGGCTGTTTTCTATCATTTGCTATTCCTAGCAATACTGCAATAAATGATTAACTTTGTACACATAAGTATATCCATTGAAATTTGAATACATATGGTCAAGTTCTCCCCAGGAGTTGTATCAATTCACACTGCTACTAGTGATGTATAAGAGTGCTTCTTTTTCCATAATTTTGTGTATTGGCAAACTTGTATTTTGGCTAATGTAATTGAAACTTTTTTTACCTGGATAGTTTTAATTTATAGTTCTCTTCTGAGTAAGCTCAAACATCTTCCCATAATTTAAAAGGCTATTTGTATTTCTTTTTCTGTTAAGTGTCTATTCTCAACAGTCTTTGGCCGATTTCTCTTTTGGGTTATTGATCTATTTCTTGTTTGATTTGTAGAAGCTCTATAGGAGGATGATTAGCTCTTTGTTACTGTAGTGGCCAAATTGTTTTTGTTTTTGTTTTTTTTACATTTGGTCATTTGTGTTTTCATGTTGCTTATGGTGTTTTGATTTTTGACAATATAGAGGGCTTTAAAAAATTGTTTTTTATTAGGTATTCTCTATGTCCAACATAGGGCTCGAACTCACAACCCCGAGATCAAGAGTCACATGCTCTTCTGACTGAGCCAGCCAGGCACCCCTGAGAATTTGTTTTTTTTTTTTTTCAAATGTGTAGTTTATTTCATCAATCTTCCGAATATTGAGTCATATTTTTTCCTACTCCAGCATGTCATGAAAGAATTATCCTAAAAAAAGGAGAATTCTCCTGTGTTTTCTTTTCTTATAGTTATATTTCTACCTTTGTGGTTTTATTTTCACATTAATTTTTTAATTTGGAGTTTATCTTGGTATATTATAATGGTCTATGGATCCAACATTTTTTTCTATTTGAACCAACACTATCTATTGAAACATCCATCTTTTCTATACTGTGTTAGGATACAGTTGAAGAGTTGTAACCAAGAGGCCCTGAAATAGAATAGCTTCACCAAGATAGAAGTGACTTCTCTTACTAGTTCAGAATTCATATTCTTGGGTCAGTGAGTGACTGTTGTTCTCAGCAGGATTGAGGTTCCTTCCATTTTATTTCTCAACCTTAGGGCAAGTAGTTCTCAACACGTGGTCCCTAGACCAGTAGCATCAGTGTCGCCTGGGGATTTGTTAGAAATATAAACCCTTGAGCCTCACCCCAGACCTGTTGTATCTGCAACTCTGGAGATGGAGCCCTGCCATTTGTGTTTTAGTAAGCCCTCCAGTGGTTCTGATGCCTGCTAACTTTGGGGAACCACTGACTTAGGACATTGTCCTCATCTGCGTGGTTCAAATAAGACTGCATTGTAGACGGAAGGAAAAGGGCATGGAGGAGACACTCCAGCAGTTTTCATGTGTCAGTACTGAAGGGGCACACATCACTCATGTGCCAGTTTGGGCAAAATCTTGGTCGCATGGCCACTTCTAACCCCAAGGGAGGCTGGGTAGGATCATCTAGCTGGGCACATTGAGAGATAGCTAACAGTCTCCAAATGTGGCCAACAGTGATAAGATACAAAACTCCCTTTATACAAGTAGGGTTGCTTCTGGAATTGTGAACACTGACCTTTTTTTTTTTTTTTTTTTGAGAGGGTGGGAGGGAGGGAGAGAGATTCTTTTTTTTTTTTTTTTTTTTTTTTTTTTTTTTTTTTTGGGAGAGAGATTCTTAAGCAGGTGCAATGCCCAGTGCAGAGCCCAACATGGGGCTCAGTCTCACAACCCTGAAATCATGACCTGAGCCAAAATCAAGAATTGGACGCTTAACCAACTGAGCCACCCAGGTGCCCCAACACTGGCTTTTTTGAATCATGTGCTAGAACTACATAGTTTTAATAATTCAGGCTTTGTGATATTTTTTAATATCTTTACTATCTGGTCCTTCAGTGCTCTTTTATTTAGAGTTTTGTTTTGCTTTGCTTTTTTTTTTTAAGATTTTATTTTTAAGTAATCTCTACACCTGACATGGGGCTTGAACCCACAACCCTGAGATCAAGAGTCTCATGCTCCATCAACTAGCCAGCCAGGTGCCACTTGCTTGTTTATTTTTTAACATTTACAGTCAGTTTGTCTAGCTCTAAAAATTTGTCAGGTTGTTTTGGAATGATGTTGATTTACAAAGTAACTTAAGGATAATTGACCTTTATGATGACTCTGTTCAGTTGCCTTTTATAACTTCAGTAATGTTTTAAAATTTTCTTTGTTAGGTTTTACGCTTTTTTTTTTTTTAAAGATTTTATTTATTCGTGAGAGACACCCAGAGAGAGACAGGCAGAGACAGAGGGAGAGGGAAAAGTAGGCTCCTCGCAGGGAGCCTGATGTGGGACTCAATCCCAACTTAGTGGCACATAAGATTTTATTTTATTTTATTTTATTTTATTTTATTTTATTTTATTTTATTTTATTATTTTATTTTATTTTATTTAAATTCAACTTACCAACATATAGTATAACACCCAGTGCTCATCCCATCAAGTGCCCTCCTCAGTGCCCTATCCCTATGTACTTTTTATGTTATTTATTGCTATTATAAGTGAGGTATCTTCTTCCATTATATTTTCTAGCTGGTAATTATATATAGGAAAGTTGTTGGTTTCTGCATATTTTATTTTCTGCTACCTTATTGAATTCTTATATTGTTTATAGTAGTTTCTTGGTTGAGTCTCTTGGCTTTTCCAGGTATACAGTTACATTATGTACAAATAATAATAGTTTTACTTCCTCCTTTACAATCATTAGATCTTGAATTGGGGGAGGTTGTGTTTCTTTATTTTATATTTTTTCATTGCAGAAATGGTACTATTTATTAAAGATATACTATATTATATACTATATAAAAGATATACTATATTTAAGATATAAAGATATACTGAAATCACTCAAATAATACATAAAGTAATTTTATCTGTTCCTTAAAACTATACCATTAGACCTCTATCTATTTCTCATGTCCAATTGCCTCAGTTGGTTTCTCCAGTACAATGTTAAAATAAGAATTGTGAATTCTTCTGGTGTTTGCCATTAAGCACAATGCTGGAATAATGTTAAACATGTTAAGGGGATCAGTCTGTTCATATTTTGAATTTTCACCAAGAATGGGTATTGAGCTTGTCACATGCCTTTTCAGCCTCTGCAGAAATGATTATATGTATTTTTCTCCCCATATTTATAAATATACTTAAATATTTTAATAGATTTTATGATATTTAGATAATGGGGTACTCTTCACCATCCGAACTAAAGAACTGAACAGATGGTGGATAATAGCAGATACCTGTACCTTCTCCCTCCCTTTCCCTGACCTCTCCTGGGTCCTTCCCCCATTTCATTAAATGGCTTGATCAGTTCACCTACTCAGGTCAAAGGCTTAGAAGTCGTTCCCTTTTTTTTTTCTCTCATACCCTTCATCAACAAATCTCAGACGTTCTCCTTCCAGACCTGGCCATTTCCTCATCACCACTCTAAAATCCTGGTCCAAGTTAACTTCCTTTCTTTCCTGACTATAACAGTCTCCTTAACTGGCCTTCCTGCCTCCATTATGACTTATAAGACTATCTCTAATCCACTGTGTCCCTCTCACACCAACCTCCTTTCACTCCCTTAACCATGCCAATTTCATCCTTTCTGCTAGAACTTCCTTTCTTCTCATGGCTGTCTCCTGCTCATTCAGGTCTCAACCCAACTGTCTCCTCTTCAGAGAGAGCCTCCTTGACATTCTTAGCTAAGTTCTCTAATTAAGTACCAAGGAAGCCCTAAAGAAATGATGTGCAACCTCTGACAGGGCCCTGAGCCAGTCTCTTGCCTACAAAAGGTGGATCAGGAGCTGCTGAGGCTGATGACACTTGTTTGGCCACCTCATTTCCAGCTTATGAGGGACAGGTCAGAGAGGGCTGGGCTTCCACTCCCTCACGGCCACTAGATGTGGCACACTCCAGGCAGATAGATGCTTCCTGGTTCCCTTGACGCTCCCATACTGAGGGCCATCCTCCCTTACTGTCTTCCTGCCATGAAAGGACCTATAGTGAGAAAGCACACTTCCTAAAAGTAAGATGCTGTCTATTTGTGAGCAAGAGGATGCCACCTTACTGCCCGTGGCCTTCAGCAAGTGACTTAATCTCTGAGTCCCAGCTTTCTTTATGTGAAGTCAGAACCACAGTACCTGCCTTTACACTTTTGGTGACAATTAAGGGAGGATATATTTAAAGAGCCATTGTATGATTCTATGATTTCAATAGACATGGAGGCAATAGTAAACTGTCATGACTGTCACAAAAAATAAAGCCCTGCCCCTCCCTGCCAATCTTCTCACTTCTCTGCCAGGGTAAGAAGCTTAGAGCCGCCCCAACAGTTCATTTTACCATCTCTCCTACAGTCACCCAAGGCTGGTTCGTTGTTTCGGAACATGGCTCATGTCTGCTATTCTTCCCTTCCTGCTGCCTTTAACCTGGACTCTGGAGATAGCTACCTCTCTGTCTTTATTCTCTCCCTGTCTGTGACAGATACTCCTTTCTGGTCTCCCTTCCCAACACAACTCCAGTTTGGCTCAGGGTGGACGTGCCTCTCTGAAAGTATACTTGGCTCCTCAGCCTCCCTCGCCCTTGAGTAGCTTTGTCTTCCAATTCTGGTCAATGAGATGTAGGTAGAAGTCCCCAGGATGGGTGGGTGTCCCTTTCTTACGTAAAACCTCATGAGAAGAGTTTTGGATCTACTATTTTTTCTTTCCTAGAACTTGGAGCCTCACACCCAGGGGGACAGGAGCTGATCTGTGACCACAAAGACAAAAACCAAATGCTGACCATAGTGGAATAGAACGATGAGCAAACCTACATCATGGATGACCCAGTGAGACCAGTACCCCAGCCTTGGCTGTCTTCCCCAGTGTGCCTCATTACATAAGAAAAATAAACCCCTGTGCATCCCAGTTTCTATCCTTTGCACTGTTTATTCTTACAACTCTTTGGCAAGTTTAAATTTTCTTCTAAATGAAAGATCGGGAAGCAAACAAGCCTATAAGCTAGTGGGAAAGGGAATCTCCCATCTGTTATGATACATAAATATTTTTACATATATTTTCCATCATATGAGATATTATCTACATGACCCTTTGGCAAATACGAAATTTCTTGTTTTAAAACTCTAACTGGATGTTTTATTTTTTCTGTTAAAAAAGAACACACACACACCTCTCGGGAATATGGAGAGCATCTGGCTGTGGTGACAGTATTGTCACAGTGCCACTATGATGGAGGTGAGCCCGTTACACCGAAACACCGTGAATCAGTGACTCACCAGTAACTACCACCACTCTTGATTTCAAGTTTTCTCTGTGAGCCAGACATTGCTCTCACTAGTTCTTGCAAGCACCCCAGTGTTGAGTTTTCTGCCTTAGGTGTGATAATGGTAGTGCAGTTACTTTTTGCAAGGGTGATTCTTACCTTTCGGAGATACATATTTATTTACCAGTGAAAGGAAGGGATGTCTGGGATCTGTTTCAGGATAATCGAGGGGCGAAAGTGAGTCAGGGTATAAACAGAACAAGATTGTCCAATCAGTTGATGGTTGTTGAAGCTGGATGGTAGATAAGTCATTTATTTATTTATTTATTTATTTATTTATTTATGAGAGGCACAGAGAGAGGCAGAGACATAGGCAGAGGGAGAAGCAGTCTCCCCACAGGGAGCCTGATGCGGGACTTTATCCCAGGACCCCGGGATCACAACCTGAGCTGAAGGCAGACTCTCATCTGCTGAGCCACCCAGACGTCCCGGTGGGTAAGTCTTTTAAAAAGATTATTCCCTTGGGATGAATTCCCAGGACTGGGGTGGTGGGTCAGAGGGTGGGATCATTTATGAGTTTAACATCGGGTTATGGCATTGATTCCTCTCTGGACTGCTAGGGGTGGGTGATCCCCATGTGTGTTCAAACTCCATGGTTTCTGGCCCTTAAAGCACATTTGTCTTCTCCTGATGTAAACTATCTGAAAAGCAGGCAAAGGGCATGCTTGTTCCAGCCCACTGTGTGGACTAAAGGAGCATTATAGAAGGCTGATATTAGTATAATAAGGGCTTCACAGCTCAAAACAGTGCTCAGGATGAGCCCAGGCCCCTGACTCACTGCCCTGCCCCAGCCCCTTTGTCAACACCCCCAACACATTAACTCCAGTTGACACCAATGTCCCAGAGTTCCGCAGAACCAGCCACTTCTCCTTAAAACCCTATCACTGTTGCCCTCATTGGGGTTCTCCACGCATCTATGCTTCTCCCCCGAATTGTTCTAGCACTGTCAGAGTTGGCCCCCCTGGCCTTTTTCTCATCCCCAAAACTACTCTCCACCCACAGGTCAGCATGCTCTTTGTAAAGGGCGACTTGGTTGTGTTATTCTCCTGCTTAGGCAAACTCTGCCAGGCTGGTTTAAACGCAGAAAAGTGCCTATCATATGCTCATAATTTAATAAATAATTACAACACAAATACCCATCCAACCAAGAGTAGAGTTTTGCCAGCATCCCAGAGACCCAGCACATATTCCTCCCTAATCTCAGCTCCTCTTCCCAGAGGTAACCACTATGCCTTCCTTGCTTTATAGTTTTATCACTTACACATGCCATCTTAAATATTGATTTTGCCTGGTTTTGAGCTTTCTTTGCTATATAATATTCCATTTCATGGATAACACAATGTTTTGAATCCATTCTCTCATTGCTGGACATTTGGGCCATTTTCTAGTATTTTGCTCCTGAGAACAATGACAGAGCAAGCTTTGGGGTTCTAGAATTTTTGAAAAAACAAAAGTAGAGAGAATGAGTGGTATGATGAATTCCCATGGAGCCACACACAGCTTCAACTTATTAACACTGCAATGCAAGTGTTTTTAATGCAACATCAGAATCTCTGGGGGCACCTTTACTGAACGTATGGGTTCTAGCTAAATCCCTGGAGGTCCTGCATTGCATTTAGTTATGTCACTGTTTGCCAAACTATGGACTTAATCCCAATATCACCAGTGTTTTCACAAATGTTCTTGATCTGTTTCAGGATCCAACCCACAATTCCACATTGCATGTGGTTATTATGTCTCCCAGTGTCTTCTAGTCTTTGATGCTTCTTCGGTCTTATCTTTTCTCAACACTCGTGAAGTGTCCCAGTCATGTATTTTGTGGAGTGTCTCTTGATTTAGGTTTGTCTGATGTTTTCTCCTGATTAGATTGAGGTTATATATTTGGGGCAAGAATACCATGGAAATGATGTTGTGCCCCTCTCATCTCATTGCGGGGATACAGGATGTCAATGTGTCTTATTCCTGGCAACCAGCTTGATCACTGGTTAAGGTGATTTCTGCTGTGTTTCTCTACTGTAAAATTACTATGCTCCCAGCATTATTTTTTTTAAAAAAGATTTTATTGTTTACTAATCTCTATGCCAACATGGGGCTTAAACTCACAACTCCAAGATCAAGAGTCACTCACTCTACCGACTGAGCCAGCCAGGCACCCCCCATCCTGTTTTTATTAATAAATATCTTAGAGAAGCTATTTTGAGATTATGCATCTATCCTGTTTTTCTTGAAACTTTTGCCCACTGATTTTAGCATCTATCAGTAGATCTTGCCTGTGACGATTATTATTGTGTTGTTTATATTTCTCTCGTTCCTTCTATATTTATTAATTGGAATTCTTCTGTAAGAAAGAGCTGTCCCTTCTCCCGTGTTTATTTATTTATTCAGTTATTTATCAATATCAATATGGACTCTTGGATATTAATTTTATTCTATGGGTTATAATGCAATACTGTTGTCGTTTATTGGTCGAATTGCTCTGACTTTGGCTATCGAGAGTGCCTTCAACATGTTCTTATCTTTTTGTGAGCATTTCCTTATTTTCTTTATGCAGAATTTTTGGGGAGATTTTTTCATTGACACTACCATTTACAAAGATGTTGGCAGGATTGGGGGAATTCACAAGGGATATTGAGGACTCAGGAACTAGCAACAGCAGGAAGACATTAACACCCATAGATCTGAAGGGGTAGGTGAGGAAAATTATATATTGGAGGCTGGTGAGAGCTGGTGCCATGAAAAGGGGCCACTTGACAGGAGCTGTGGCCATGGAAGGTTCCAGTCACTGCCAGAACCACAGTGAAGCAGAAAACAAGAACAGACTCCCGACTTCTTTTTCTTCCCCCCTCTCAGTCTTTTGCCTGTCCTTCTGATTGTCTGGACCCACTTGGAGTCCAAAGAAGCAAGGAAGTCTGGTTAATGAAATCCGTTAAGGGTCACTTTCAAGGGCAGAGAAAAACAAAGAATGGATTTGGGGGCAACTGGAGAATAACCTTCACAAGCTAATACTTCCTCCAAGAATCCTTTCCTGGGCTGAAGGCGGCACTAAACCGCTGAGCCACCCGGGCTGCCCGGCGGGGCTGCTTCTCATTCACCCTGTTACTTCTGCTCAGGGTTGGCCCATCCACAGGAAGTGCTCAACATATATTTTGAGAAGAGATGAAAATCTGGGTGATGCAGGCCAGAGCTGGAATAGTCACAGGCCCATCTATTCCCGAATATGGCCACCCTCCAGCCCTTCAGGGGCTGAGCACACCACACAGTCTTCACACCCTGTGCCTTTTATATGCTGTTCCCTCTCCTTGGAATACCAACTGTGACAAGTGTTAAGTGAAATTAGATGGGCAAAATGTTGATAATTGTTGAAACTGAGCAATGAGAACATAAGGGGCTCACTACACTGGTCTCTCAATAGCTTTTGTATGCTTGAGAATTCCCATAAAAATAGGTTTCAAAACAGTATTTCTGGAGCCCATGCTGTGTGCCAGACCCTTTGCTTACAGATACTGGAGACACAGTGGTGAAACAGCCAGGCAGTTGATACAAATAGGAAGAGACAGCCCCTCCTCTCACTGGAAGACTGCCCATTGTCCTATCCAGGCTAGGCTCAGGTGGTCTACCCCTGCAGCATCCCATCTGTCTTCTTCAGGACTCCAGCTCAGTACAGAATGGTCAGGGTCTTCGTGCTTCTTGCTATGACTGAACTGTGCCCTCCCCCATTCGTCTGTTGAAGCCTTAACCTCCCAGTGTGATGGTATATGGAGATGGGGTTTTTGAAATGTAATTAGGTTACATGAGGTCATGAGAGTGAGGCCCCCATGATGAGATTAATGTCCCTATAAGAAGAGATGCCAGAAGGGCACCTGGCTGCCTCATTGGTAGACCACGTGACTCTTGATCTAAGAGTTGTGAGTTCAAGCCCCACATTGGGCATAGAAGCTTACTTATAGAAGATAAATTCAGGGACATCTGGGTGGCTCAGCGGTTGAGCATCTGCCTTTGGCTCAGGGTGTGATCCTGGGATCCGGGATTGGGTCCCGTATTGGGCTCCCCACAGGAAGCCTGCTTCTCCCTCTGCCTATGTCTCTGCCTCTCTTTGTTTTTCATGAATAAATAAATAAATCTTCTAAAAAAAAAGATAAATACAAAATAAAACACCACTGTGCACTATAGTTAAAAAGAAGAAGAAGAAGAAGAAGAAGAAGAAGAAGAAGAAGAAGAAGAAGAAGAAGAAGAAACACCAGAGAGCTCCCTCTCTCTCTATCATGTGAGGACACCTTGAGAAGGCTGCAAGCTAGGAAGAGGGCTCTCACCAGAAACTGACCATGCTGGCACCCTGATCTCCAATTCCAGCCTCCAGAACTATGGGAAAATTTCTGTTGTTGAAGCCACACTGTCTATGGTATTTTGTAATGGTGGCCCCAGCTGACTGATAACTTCCCTTGAGGTGACAACTGCTCCCACTGGCCCAGTTCCAGCGATATGGTTCATCACCCTTGGCCTTAGAACTGCTGAAGGGTCAAGAGCTCTGAGAGCCATGGTCAAGGCTCCACATCCAGGGTTGTTGGGGGTGAAGATGTATGAGCTCCTTTAGAGCTTTGTATGTATCCACCAAAACTGAACAGATGCAATCTCTGACCCAGCACTCCCACTCCTGGCTATATCCCCAAGAGAAATGCAAATATACACTTATCCCAAGACAAAAATGTTCATGGCAGCATTCTCTGCAATAACCCTAAACCAGAAACTGCCCAAATGCCTGCCGCTGACATGGAACAGAAATAAATGGTGTCTTCAGACAGTGGAATAAGTACAGCGATGAGAATGAATAAGGTCTTGAGACAACACGGATGAATCTCATATTGTTGACCAAAAAAAAAAGCAAACAAACACGAGTCGGTACTGTATGATTCCATTTATAGGAAGTTCAAAAACAGGCAAAATGAATCCACGGTATTATGAGTCAGGATAGTAGTTATGCTCCACTAAGAGTTTTTATTTTTATTTTTTAAAAACATATTTTTTTATTTTTTAAGGTTGTTTGATTATTTGTTTTTTATTAAGGAATCCTTATACCCACTGTGGGGCTCGAACTCATGACCTCAAGATCAAGAGTCGCACGCTCCACAGATGGAGCCAACCAGGCACCCCTCCACTAAAAGTTTTTAAATCCGTGCTGACAAATGGTTTGCAGGGTATGAAGTACCCGTGCACATCTGTTACCTCATTCTTTGTGCTTTTTCATGCCCACAGTGTTTTCTTGATCTCTTATTTTAGATACAGCAAAATGCGTAAGTCTTAAGTGACCAGCTTGATGAATTTTGCCACATGTATACACCTGGGTAATCCATACCTAGGTCAAGCTACAGAACTTTCCACCACTCCTGAGGGCTCCCCCACATTATTTCCTTTTATCTTCATGACAATCTCAGGATGGCAGAGCTGTTATTTGTTCCCATCACCACCAAGAAACAGCCTCAGAGATGGAGCCCTGGCACCTGGCACTGCCTCCTCAGAGTCAGGCTGCTGTTGCTCTTTACGGTGGTGTAGGGATGACTGAGTGAACCCTTGGAGACAACCCTCAGCAGCCTTCTCAGCACACCTTGTCTCGAGCTTGCATCATTAGCCAATGAGTTGACTTCCTGGAAGATGAAGCTCTGTCCCCCTTCCCACACAGCTGGGCAAGGGAGTTGGGGTGGCCAAGTGGGAGGCATCTGTTAGTTATTTTTTTAGCTCTGGTTATTTTCCAGAGTCATCTCCCAACCATCGACATTCTGGACAATGCCCTAGAGTCTGAGAGGTGTCAATGCCAGGTGCAGGGACGCTGGTGCCAGGTTAGAAACTGCCCCTGGGGAGGGAGTGGCCCCCAACTCGTTAAACTGGGTGGGCAGGGTGCCTAGGGAAGAACAGGTACCTCTAATCCATCTGCGCTTCAAAGGATCGGGGCCTGGATTGGGGCCTGGAACGGGGCTCAAGCTGAAGCTTTTGGAAGGCCAGCATGGATGCTCTTGGAGTCTAGTTTTCACAGTCTCTCGATCCCTGCCTGGGGCTGAGTGAGGTTTTCGGGCTGACCCTACACACACTAGAAGAACAAAGAGAAGGTGCATCATGACGTTTCCTGGCGATTTCTCCCTCCGTTCAAAGTCCTTCCTCAGACAGGCTCTATCCCCAGGTCATGGCCCTGGGACTTGTGTGACCTATGCTTCTCAAGGGTAACCCAGTAGGCTCCCAGTAGACACCCTTGCTCACGGTTCCCTCAGAGTTCTGGCAAGTTTCTTAGTCCTCTGAGGAGAATACTCGACTCTTCCATTCAGGAACAGAGCTCCCCTACCTGCTCCTGGGACTGGAACTCCATCCTCGGGAAGCAGAGGACTGCAGAGTAGCCAGGGGGACAAAGGCCTTCCTGGTTTTCCCTCCTTGCAGAGCCCCCTCCAGCCACATGCTCACTGGCTTCTGTGAGTGGGAGGCTGAGGAGCTGGGTGACTCATCCTGTTTCTGGGAAGGAGAGGATCAAAGGTTCCTTTATTTCTGACTGAGATCTGGATGACGACGTGACATGAGAATCATACAAAGGCTTGACAAAACCTAGCCTTTTTTCTATTTTTCTTTCTTTCCTTTTTTCTTTTTTAAAGATTTTATTTGAGAGAAAGAGAGCAGAAGCAGGAAGAAGGGAGGAGTAGACTCCTTGCTGAGCAGCAGACTCCCTGATGAGCAGGGAGCCTGATGCAGGACTTGATCCCAGGACCCCGGGATCCTGACCTGACCCAAAGGCAGATGCTCAACCGCCTGAACCACCCAGGTGCCCCTTCTATTTTTCTATTAAAATACGCACATGCACACACAAACCTTAACATTCCGAAGCCACAAACGAACTTACACCATCTGCTCATCCCCCAGCCTAGGAACACAATTCCAGGAAGTAGGAGAAGGCAGGCCTGCCCCAGCTGTCCTGTGAGGACCGTCGGGATGGGAACAGCTGCTTATCCTCAATGACTCTTTCCACGCAGACCCATTTCTGGGGTTTGCTGTCCCTTGGGTGGCAGAAGGGAAACTGACCCCCACCTCTGCCTAGAGACAAAGAAAAGCCGGATCTCTACTCCCATCTACCCTACAGGAGCTGGGGCTAGAAAATGAACAGCCTCCAGTGCCTCAAACTTTCACTTGGTTAAAAACAAAGCAAAACAACAAACAAAACAAAGTAAAACAAACAAACAAAAAACCCCCACAACCCTGGGACACCTGGGCGTGATCCTGGAGACCCGAGATCAAGTCCCACATCGGGCTCCCTGCATGGAGCCTGCTTCTCCCTCTGCCTGTGTGTCTCTGCCTCTCTCTCTCTGTCTCTCATGAATAAATAAATAAAATCTTAAAAAAACCACAAACAGTTTTATTGGAACGCCTGGGTGGCTCAGCAATTGAGTGCCTGCCTTCAGCCCAGGGCATTATCCTGGAGTCCCGGGATCGAGTCCCACATCAGGCTCCCTGATGAGGAGCCTGCTTCTCCCTCTGCCTGTGTCTCTGTCTCTCTCTCTCTGTGTCTCTCATGAATAAATAAGTAAAATCTTAAACAAAACAAAACAAAACCACAACCCTCCTCATGTTCCTGGGGCCTGAGCTTCTGAGTAACTACTGTCAGCCTCTGTCCCGACAAAGAGCTTTGTCTGCCTTTGCAACAAGATTCTGGATGTTGGGCTTTGATGTGAATTCTAGTTCTTTTATTTCGGCATATGCCCTCTTGATGTCCTAAAAGTGTGTGTGTGTGTGTGTGTTGGGGGATGCGTTACTAGAATGACTGTGGGACAGGAAGTTATAGAAGCTCCCCCGCCAAAAAAACCCCTGCAAACCCACCCCAGATGCATCTTTGCTGGGAGTACAAAAGTAGCCAGGCCTCAGCCTGAAAGGTCCCTTTCAGAGCAAAAAGGAACCGGACAGCAAAAGTCACATGCCACCCAAGCCTCAGTGAGGTCTGGGTGAAATGGAAACTTCCTGTTTATTTTAGTCCATTCGAGCTGCCGCGGGGGGGCAGGGATTTAAACCAGGGCTATTGCAGCTTGGAAAGAATCAGAACTGCTGCATCAGTCCTGAAAACTGTGGCATGGCCCGTCCCATCAACCACGCCCTCCTGTTCCCACTCGAGGAAGAGACAGAGATCATACCATAATAATGCAGAAGAGTTACCCCGAACTTGCACCAGATGCTTTCAATGAGCTAATTTTAACCCCATGGCATCCTTTGGGGGGTGGGGGTGGGGGGTGGGGATGAGAAGCAGACACAATCGTCATTTTTTTCAACACATCACAGCCGCCCACCCCTGGGAGGCTGAATAACCCAATCGGGGTCAAACAGCAACTCAAAGGTTGAGTCAGGACCTGGCTTGGTCTCCCTCCTCCCTCTACCCCAGCTACTCCTCCCTCTACCCCAGCTACTTCCTCCTTAAGAGCTTTAAGCACTCGGTTTCTCCCGCCTTGAGTTTCAGCTCTGGGGCTGCCGTGATCATTTCCCTGGCCATGCTCCCACTCTGCCCTCCCCACCCCGGGGGTCTCTGTGGAAGGGGATCCAACCCCGGGCCACCCCACACCTCAGAGTTGGTCCGGGGTAATTCTCAGGATGGGAAACAAGTCGGGCTCCCAGAGCTTAGTGCAGGGGGCTCAAAGTTCATCACAGCTGTGCCACATGATAAAGATCCACAGGCCGAGGATGTGGGGAACTTGGCACCCTCACTCATTGCCAGTGGGATGGGTCAATGGTGCGGCTGCTGTAGAAAAGAGTTTGGCCGCGCCTCACGGGATTAAACAGAGAGTTACCCTAAGACCCGGCAATTCCACTCCTAGGTACCCACCCGAGAGGAGTGAGGACATGCAATCCTGCAAAAACTTGCACGTGAGCGTTCACAGCGGCGTGATATATGACAGCCCCAAATGGAAACGACCCGAATGTCCATTAACCAATGAGTGGATAAACGAACTGTGCTCTATTTGTACAGTGAAATCTGATTCAGCGTTAAAAGGAAGGGAGCCGCACGTGCTACATCACGGAGGGACTGTGAAAATGCGATGCTGAGTGAAGAAGCCAGACACACAAGGCCACATATTGTACGATTCCGTGTATAGGCAACGTCTAGAGCTGGCAAATAAATCCACAGAGTCCCAAAGTAGATTAGTGGTTGCCAGAGGCTGGAGGAAGGGGGGTGGGTGGAATGAGGAGTGACTGCTAATGGGTTTGGAATTTCCTTTTGGGGTGATGAAAACGTTCTAAAATTAGATAGTGGTGATGGTCGCAAAACTGTGAATATGCCACAAACCACTCACTGGTCTGCTGTAAAAGGGTGAATTTTATGGTACGTAAATTATACCTCTGTTAAGCTATTACCCAAAACAAAAACAAGACAACAACAATAAAAAACATATGCCTGGGCCCACCCTCGGAGATTCTGGTTTAGCAAGTTTGAGATGGGACTTGGGCGCCTGCCTTTTGAAAAAGTACCCTAAATGTTGGAGAGGGAGTGGTTTGCAAAGAAGCGTATGGCCTCGCTCGTGTCCCCAAAGAGCTAGTTCACAGTCACACCGGGGAAGCATGGGAGTCTGTTAGGGAAAAGTCTGTTAGTGTCAAACTGTGTGATCCTAGAGGAGAGTACATAAGAAGTTCAGGAAACAGAGAAGACAGTTTGGGTGGAGGTGGCCTGGGAAGGGTGGAGGGACTGAGCCTTGGGGGATGGGCAGGATTTACATGGACAGAGGGGCCACATTCCAGGCAGGAGAAGGGGCCTGGCAAAGATCTGGGGGTGGGAATGGAATGAGCATGGCATGGATTGGGGTCTGTTTGAACTGACCTAGAAGGTGAAATTGGGGGTGTTGGGGAAGACAAGCTTGGAGGAGTGGTCTGGGATCCTCTCTGAGTGCCAGCCAGGAAAGCACTAATGGGGGAGATGTGGAGCCAAAGAGGATTAGAATGGCGCAAAGAAAACCAAGTTTTAGGAGGAGTAACCTGCCATTTATGTAAACATGTATTGTAGGCAAGGACTGGCAGTAAAAGGCTGCTTGAAAAGCTGGGGCAGGGAGGCGCCTGGGTGGCTCAGTGGTTGAGTGTCTACTTTTGGTTCAGGTCATGATCCCGGGGTCCTGAGATTCAGTCCCACATCGGGCTCCCCGCAGAGAGCCTGCTTTTCTCTCTGCCTATGTCTCTGCCTCTCTCTGTGTCTCATCATGAATAAATAAATAAAATCTTTAAAAAATAAAATAAAAATTAATCCTGAATAAAAATAAACAGAGGAGACTACATCACACTAAGAAAGCTTCCCACACAGCTGGGAAACCGTCAGCAAAATGAAAAGGCACCCTACCGGATGGGAGAAAATATTTGCGAATCATATATATATCTTATAAGGGGCTAGTATCCAAAATAAGCAAAGAATTTGCACAACTCAATAATACCCCCCCCAAAACAATCCAATTGAAAAACCAGGCAGAGGATCTGAATAGACATTTTTCCAAAGAAAGCGTATAGATGGCTAAAAGATACATGGAAAGGTGCTCAATGTCATTCATCGTCGGGGAAATGTGGATCAAAACCACATGGGATATCATGTCACTCCTGTTAGGATGACTATTATCAAGAAGGCAAGAAATAACAGGTGTTGGCGAGGTTGTGGAGACAAAGGAACCCTCGTGCATTGTTAGGAATGTAAATTGGTGCGGCCACTCTGGAAAACAGTATGGACAGTCCTCAGAAACTTAAAAACAGAACTGCCATAGGATCCAGCAATCCCACTTCTGGGTATTTATCTGAAGAAAACAAAAAACACCAGTTTGAAAAGATACAGGCCCCTCCATGATTACTGCAGCATTATTTATAATAGCCAAGGTGTGGAAGCAGCCCGTGTCCCTCAACAGATGAAGGGACAAAGAAAATGTGGTGTACATATATACAAGGGAATATCACTGAGCCATAAAAAAGGATGAAACCTTGCCATTTGCGACAACATGGATGGATTGAGGGCATTAGGTGAAGTGAAGTAAGTCAGAGAAAGACAAATACCATATGATCTCACTTATATGTGAGGTCTAAAGAAACAAAACCGGGGTGCCTGTGTGGTTCAGTCAGTTGAGCATCTAACTCTGGAGAATTCAGATCACGATAGTTCTTCCATGATGGAGAGACACTGCCTCTTCCGCCAGTATTGGTCAGGCTGTTGCTTTTGAGTAGGAAGATAAGACCTAGAGGAAGTGAAAGCCCAACATTTGTCCTATCTGATCCCCAGGAATTGTGGGAAGAAACATGGAGGCGGGGCCAGGAGAGACCTGGCGGTGGGTTCCCAGGTTACTTTTCTGGGCTTGTGGCCAAGAGAAAGGGTAAAAAGTTGAAGTTGAGAGGGAAGCCAGAAGCAGGAAGCCTTTGGTCAGATTCATATCTGGGACTCCGAGAGGTGACCATGTCCTGCACTGGCCCCTGCCGCCAAACACACACTGGGGGGCCCATGAGGATGTCTTGGCAGTGCCACCAGTTGACATAGAGCAGGGAGGAGGGTAGCTGCCCAGGATTTCCTCCCTGTGCTGCAAGACTTGGATGGAAATTTCTGTTCTGGCTGGATGTAGGCCAAGAAGAGGGCAACAGGCTATAGGTAGAAATGTAGGAGTCAACATAAATTGAGCCCCTAGAAAATTCTGCTCTGGGAAATATAGAAAGAGTGGTACGAAGCTGACCTACAGTTTGAGCTCCCAAATGATCCTTGAATCCAAGCTTGGTGAACTCACTGACAAGCGGGGTGGGGAGACCCATAAGTTAGGCAAGACTAGGTGAGAAGCTTGAAAGCACCCCCAGCCCAGAGAAGAGACTAGAAATGTGGCAGGAAAACTGGCAAAGTGCTTTGTCAAAGACTCCAGGGGAAGCCACAGCTTCCATGACAGATGTTCAGTTCCGGAAGCGCTTGGTGCATGCCCACGGGTGGCCAAGTTAGGCTAATCCACGTGGTCAGAGCTGTGTCTCTCATTTGCCTCGGAGCTGTTGTACCTGCCTGATGTTCAGGATGGGCAAGCTGAATTCTCCAGGCCTTGAATGTGTTCTTTTCAGAGGGGACAGTACTCCCGTTGGATCCCAGGCTGACAGGAAAGCAGGTCCCTGTTTGGGAGGCCACCCAGGCCCTTACTGGAAGAGTCCCTGCTGGAGCCACACCTATTGTCGGGGAGAGGTGAGTCAGGGCCTTCAGTAGCCCAGGGGAGCACTTCCTGTCATCAGGGAGCCTGGGTCCTGGCTGCCGGCCAGAGGACAAGGGAGCAATGGCAAGTTCCCTTCCACTACCATGGTTGCAACTCCAAGTGCCAGAGTGACAGAGGCCGTGGGAGTGCCCAAAGGCAGGCAGGCAGGTCACTTGCGTGGTCAGGCCTGCCCGGTTCACATCCCTGAACTGGGCCAGGAGGGCGTGTTGGGCAATTAACTGAGGATGACAGTGGCAGCTGGGCACACAACCCCTGATTTCCACATGGCTTGCTGCTTCTTGTTCTTCCTGTCTGGGGTAATTTTAGTTTTGCTTCGGTTGTTACTTTCTTTTCTTTTTTTTTCTTTTAAAGATTTATTTATTTAATTGCTAGAGGGAACGGGGAGAGGTAGAGGGAGGGGGAGAAAGAGAATCTCAAGTTGACTCCATGCTGAGCCCACGAGGGGCACGATCTCATGACCTGGGCTGAAATCAAGAATCGGATGCTCAACCGACTGAGCCACCCAGGTTCCCCGGTTGTCACTTTCTATAGCCCTTGGACTGAAAAAGGAAATGAAAAAGAAGTAGCCCCCTCCATTTGGACCCAGAGGGAAGTGTGGGCTTGGATTTTCAAGGCCTTGGTTGAGGAGGGAATAATGAGGACGTTACTTCCTGAGACTCTTGGTCGCCACAAGAAATTATGGAAATGACAAATGTTTTTCATAAGATATATTCATCCTTGGGACACAAGGTGGATATGGACACAGTCTCATTCACCAAGTTGTTTTGAGATTTTTAAAAAGATTTTATTTATTTGAGAGAGAGATTGCAAGAGAGAGAGCAACAGAGGGGCAGAGCGAGAGGGAGAAGCAGACTCCCCACTGAGCAGGGAGCCTGATGCAGGGCTGGGTTCCAGCACCCAGGGATCATGACCTGAGTGGAAGGCAGATGCTTAATCAACTGAGTCACCCAGGCAGCCTGAAGTTGTTCCAAGGTTTTGAATTATTTGAGCCTCCTATGTTTTTTTTTTTTTTGACAATTTTTGCAATGAAAATTGTGACCTCAAACTGTTAAAATAGACAACATTTCTGACATTCAAAGCCACTATACTTTGATCTTAGCATGATGAAAATCAGTCTTCTCCCTCAGTACTCATCGACATCAACTCCAACCTTGTTCACTCATTTATTGATTCATTCATCCATCTGTGTATTCATTCATTCATTCATTCAATAAACAGTTTTTGAGCATGAAATGTGTGCGATGTACTGCTTGAAGCTAGAGATACTGAGATGAAAGATAGAGTCTCTAGGTGCCAAGAGGGAGAAAATAAAAACCAATTTACCATTCCATGTGAAAATGTTAGGCTAGGTGCTGCAGGGTGCTGTGGATGGCCTGCCCCATCTCCCCTGAGCCCCCGAGCTCACCTGGAGCTTCAGTAAGCAGGTGACCACTCTACCTCCAGGCCTGCCTCTCAGCTTCTCAGCTTGAGCACCTGGCGGGGGGACCAGAATTATGGGTGAGGGTTAGGAAAAGGGCATGGCAGTTGGTAGAAAAATGTCCCAGCCTCCCAGTCTCTCAGTGTGATGGTTGGGAGGCATGTTCCTGGCCTCTGAGATGATCCCTAGCAGGTCTAAGCCCCAGTTGCCCAGGGTGCTCATCAACTCATAAACATAATCTTTATTGGCTTCCCTCTGTGTCTCACTTTCTCTACTCGAAAAGAGTAAGACTATAATTCTTGTTCTAAGATTTAAAAAAAATACGATTTTAAAAGATTTTATTTATTTATTTGACACACACAGAGCACACATAAGCAAGGGGACGGGAGAGGGAGAAGCAGGCTCCCTGCTGAACAGGGAGACCCATGTGAGGCTCAATCCCAGGACCCTGGGATCATGACCAGAGCCGAAGGCAGACACTCAACTGACTAAGGCACCCAGGCGCCCAAAAGATTTATTTATTTGAGAGAGAAAGAGAGAGAGCAAGTAGGGTGAGGGAGAGGGGTGGAGAGAGAAGCAGACTCTTCCCTGAGCACCAAGCCTGAGATGGGGCTTGATCTTAAGGCCCTAAGATCACCTAAGTAAAAATCAAGTCAGATGTTTAACCTGCTGAGCCACCCAGGTGCCCCTAAAACTTTACTTCTTTACAGGAAGGAACTCACTTGTGACTCCTGAGGTCACCTCTCAAATAAGCTATTTGCCTCCAAATCCTCCTCTCGGGGGTTTGCCTTGGGGGGAGGGCAAACTAAGACAACAAAGATATGAATTGGGGGAGATATGGGAGCCCAGAGGAGGTACCCCCAAACTGGAAATCATACAAGTTTCACCAGACAAAAAGCCTTGAACTGAGTCAGACGAGAAGCTCGAGTTGATCGGGGGCGGGGGTGGGGTGGTGGGGTGGTGGTGGGGTGTGTGTGTGTGTGTGTGTGTGTGTGTGTGTGTGTGTGTGGAGAAGACCGAGAAGGGCTTGGGCTCCAGGCGGAGGGGCCAGCGGGTGAGGAAAGGGCTGTAGGTGGGAGAGCGCGGGGAGCTGCACGGGGAGCCTCCAGCCTGCAGGGGGCGCAAGTGCGAGTTGCTGGGGTGGGCGGGGCGCCCTCCGCCCTCAACTGCCGCTCTCCTTTTTGCCTCAAATCCTTTGCCCGGTTCAAAACCGGTTCACCGGTTCGCTGGGAGCAAATCCTCTACCCCGCCTCTTAACCCCACTGGCACCCCCTGGAAATAAAGGACATCCAATATTGAAAAGCGACTTTTTAGCCAAAGTTCAGAAGTCTTCGAGGGGGGGGCGCCTGGCTGTTTCGGTCAGTAGAGCACGTGGCTCTCGATCTGGGGGTTGTGAGCTGGAGCACACACGTTGGGTGTGAAGATGACTGAAAAATAAAATCTTTAATTAAAAAAAGAGGAATCTTCGAGGAACGTAGGATCAAAACCCCATTTGCACCCTGACTTTCGAAGGAAAGAACATAGATAAAGCAGCCATCAGGCGCTCGCTCAGTCCCGCGGTAAGTATTTATGGGGCACCTGCTGGGAGCCACATGGGTGCACAGTCAGCATCAGGAGACGGCAGGGTGTCCTTCTCACAGAGGATGTCTCTGTACCCACTGGCAGGTGGACCTTTGCCTAAAAATGAACCGTAGCATTGATAGCAAGGAAATGGATTCAGTTAAACAGAGGGCGAGTGGCAGCAAGTCTCGCCTTAGCCCTTTCTAGTTTTCTCCCTCCCTTCCTTCTCCTTCCTTTTTTAAGAATTTCTTTTAAAATTTTTATTTATTTATTTGACACACACACACACACAAAGAGCAGAAAGAGCACAAGCATGAGTAGGGGAGGAGTGGAGGGAGAGGGAGAAGCAGACTCCCCCCCTGAGCAGGGAGCCCAATGTGGGGCTCGATCCCAGGACCCCGAGATTATGACCTGAACCAAAGGCAGACCCTTAACCGACTGAGCCACATAGGTGCCTCTTCTTCCTTTAAAGGGGTGTAGTTGGGGATCCCTGGGTGGCTCAGTGGTTTAGTGCTGCCTTCAGCCCAGGGCATGATCCTGAAGGCCCAGGATGGAGTCCCATGTCGGGCTCCCTGCATGGAGCCTGCTTCTCCCTCTGCCTCTCTCTCTCTCTCTCTCTCTGTGTGTCTCTCATGAATAAGTGAATAAAACCTTTAAAAAAATAAAGGGGTGTAGTTTTATTCTCTTTGACTACCCAGAAGGGCAGCGCTAATCTTGTTCTTTTGCTTGTGTTTAGTTTTCTTTTTTCTTAAAAAAAGATTTTATTTATTTATTCATGAGAGACACAGAGAGAGGGGCAGAGACACAGGCAGAGGGAGAAGCAGGCTCCCTGTGGGGAGCCCGATGTGGGACCCGATCCCATCGAGATCATGCCCTGAGCCCAAGGCACATGCTCAACCACTGAGCCACCCAGGCGTCCTGTGTTTAGTTTTCTGAACTGGTAATACACCTTCTTTGTTCTGGAAAGAGAGAACAAGTACCTTGGAAATGGTCGTCCTCCTTCTGTCCTCTAGTCAGTGGATCACCTCCCCCAAGGTAACCCCTGTGACCAGTTTGTTGGTGTATCTTCCAGAAATATCCTTTGCCTTTATCGACATATATGGTTGACCTATGTTGATATATGATAACCATATTGATATATGATTATATATGGTTATATTTTTCTTTTTTTTTTGTCTGCATGTAAATAGTAGCATTCTATACACCATCTAAACCTTATATTTTTACCTAAAAATAATCCCTGGAGGGCTTCCAATATCAGGGTAACTGGAGTGGCCTCATTTGGGAAGCCATACCATCTTGTTTTTGGCTAGCCTACTATGGATAGATAGCTATGTAGGTTGCAGACAGTCTGTTGCTGTTACAAACAATGCTGCGATGTGTATCTTTGTTGACAGATCATCTTGCACAGGTGTGAGTGCCTCTGTAACATGCCTTCTTAAAGGAGGAGTTGTTGAGTCAAAGGGATGAGCAACTTTAATTTTCATAGATATTGCCCACTTGGCCTCTGTAGAGGTTATGCATATTTACGTGCCAACCAGCAATAAATGCATGCAGCTGATTCTCCACACCCTGTTAAACACAGCGTATTAGTTTTCTATGGCTGCATAACAATTTACCTCAAACTCTGTGGCTTAAAACAACAACCATTTATTAGCTCACAGCTCTGTAGGTAAGAAGTCTGGCACAACATGGCTGGGTTCTCTGTTCAGGGTGTCACAAGGTTAAAGTCGAGGTGTCTGCCCTACGGAGTTCTTGTCTCAAGACTCTAGGGAGGCATCTGCTTCTGAGCTTGCTTTCAGTGAATTTCAGTTCCTTACGGTTGTAGGACTGAACTGGGAGAAGTTGTGTGTACACTGGGGGGTGGGAATTTGGGAGAGCATCTTACACTTCTGCCTGCCACACATAGTGTTATGAAACCTTTTGATCTTTGCCAGTGTGAGAGATGAGAATGGAATTTATCGGATATTACTCTTCTAGGCTTGTAGGTATTTTCTTTTTTTTTTTAAGATTTTATTTATTAATTCGTGAGAGACACAGAGAGAGAGAGAGAGAGAGAGAAGCAGAGACAGAGGCAGAGGGAGAAGCAGGCTCCATGCAGGGAGTCCGATGCGGGACTCGATCCTGGGACTCCCAGATCATGCCCTGGGCTGAAGGCAGACGCTCAACCACTGAGCCACCCAGGCATCCCAATATTTTCTTTTTTTCTGTTTTTTTTTTTTTTTAAATAGAAGTTCGATTGGCCAACATATAGATCAATATTTTCTTTTTTTAAATATTTATTTATTTATTCATTCAGAGAGAGCAAAGAGAGAGGCAGAGACACAGGCAGAGGGAGAAACAGGCTCCCTGTAGGAAGCCCGATGTGGGACTCGATCCTGGATCTCCAGGATCACACCCTGGGCTGCAGGAGGCGCTAAACCGCTGAGCCACCGGGGCTGCCCAATATTTTCTTTTTTTATAAGTTTTTTCCTCCCTTGCAAGTGGGGGCAGGGGCAGCAGAAGAGGGAGAGAGAGAGAATCTTAAGCAGACTCCACACTCAGCACAGAGCCTGACTTGGGTCTCAGTCTCATGACCCTGAGATCATGACCTGAGCCGAAATCAAGAGTTGGACACTTGACTGACTGAGCCATCCAGGTGTCCCACAAATATTTAAACATATTTAAGATCCATTTCCGTTTTTTTTTTTTTTTTTGGATGAATGCTATGTGCTTATGTTTTTTGCCCCTTTTTCTACTGGGTTCTTGGTCTTTTTCCTTTTTATTAGAAAAGCTCCTTATATGTTAAGGATATTTCCTTTTTTTTAAAACCCACTCCCTCCTTCCTTAATGACTTTGTTTTCCTATTTATTCTACCTGAAACCCCACCCTCCTTCCTCAGCTTTCTGAAACATCATTCGTTCTTTACAGTCTAGAATTCAAACCCACATTACTAATGCCATACTGATGCACACTCCCCCACTCCTCTTGACTCTTTTCTTGTGCCATTCTATGCTTTTTGTTTGTTGGTTAATCTTAGTTCCCCAGTTGGGATGTTGAGCTTCTTTACTGGAGGGATACAAGAAGATTGAAGTATAAGACTGAACATGGAGAGGAGGGGCAAGATGGCGGAAGAGTAGGGTCCCCAAGTCACCTGTCCCCACCAAATTACCTAGATAACCTTCAAATTATCCTGAAAATCTACGAATTTGGCCTGACATTTAAAGAGAGAACAGCTGGAATGCTACAGTGAGAAGAGTTCGCGCTTCTATCAAGGTAGGAAGACGGGGAAAAAGAAATAAAGAAACAAAAGGCCTCCAAGGGGGAGGGGCCCCGCGAGGAGCCGGGCTGAGGCCGGGGCGAGTGTCCCCAGGACAGGAGAGCCCCGTCCCGGAAAAGCAGGAGCTGCACCAACCTTCCCGGGCGGAAAGGGGCTCGCAGGGAGTTGGAGCAGGACCCCAGGAGGGCGGGGGTGCCCTCGGGCTCCCGGGGACACTAACAGCACCTGCGGCGCATGCAGGAGAGTGCACTGAGCTGAGCTCCCTGAAGGCTGCAGCGTGCATGGGGGGACCCGGGAGCAGCTCGGGGGGGCTTGGGCGGCGGCTCTGCGGAGGGGGCTGCGGGGCGGGAGCAGCTCGGAGGGGCTCGGGCAGAGGAAGAGGCTCCGCCAGAGGGGGCTGCGCGGCCGGGAGCGCGAATCCAACAGTGCAGGTCCCGGAGCACGGGGCGCCGGGGACACAGCCCGGGATCTGGCCTCCCCCGGGACAGGCAGAGGCCGGGAGGGCCCAGGACAGCGAGGACGCTCCTGCCCCCTGCCCCGAGCTGAGCAGAGCAGCAGCCCCGCCCCAGAGCATCCAGGCCCTGCGGACGGTGAGCTCTGGAGTTACTGTAGAGGCTGAATCCAGGGCTCCAGAGCTGTCCCCGCCACTGGGGTTGTTCCTCCTGGGGCCTCACGGGGTAAACAACCCCCACTGAGCCCTGCACCAGGCAGGGGGCAGAGCAGCTCCCCCAAGTGCTCACACCTGAAAATCAGCACAACAGGCTCCTCCCCCAGAAGACCAGCAGGACGGACAAGTTCCAGGGGAAGTCAAGGGACTTAAAGTACACAGAAGCAGAAGATACTCCCCCGTGGTTTTGTTTGTTTGTTTGTTTTGTTTTGTTTTGTTTTTTGCTTTTTGATTTGTTTGCTTCCCCCACCCCCTTTTTCCCCTTTCTTTCTTTTTCTTTCTCTTTTTCTTCTCTTTTTTTCTTCCTTTTTTCTTTTTCTTCTTTCTTTCTTTCTTTCTTTCTTTCTTTCTTTCTTTCTTTCTTTCTTTCTTCTTTCTTTCTTTCTTTCTCTCCTTTTCCCAATACAACTTGTTTTTGGCCACTCTGCACTGAGCAAAATGACTACAAGGAAAACCTCACCTCAAAGAAAGAATCAGAAACAGTCCTCTCTCCCACAGAGTTACAAAATCTGGATTACAATTCAATGTCAGAAAGCCAATTCAGAAGCACTATTATACAGCTACTGGTGGCTCTAGAAAAAAGCATAAAGGACTCAAGAGACTTCATGACTGCAGAATTTAGATCTAATCAGGCAGAAATTAAAAATCAATTGAATGAGATGCAATCCAAACTAGAAGTCCTAACGACGAGGGTTAACGAGGTGGAAGAACCAGTGAGTGACATAGAAGACAAGTTGATAGCAAAGAGGGAAACTGAGGAAAAAAGAGACAAACAATTAAAAGACCATGAAGATAGATTAAGGGAAATAAACGACAGCCTGAGGAAGAAAAACCTACATTTAATTGGGGTTCCTGAGGGCGCCGAAAGGGACAGAGGGCCAGAATATGTATTTGAACAAATCATAGCTGAAAACTTTCCTAATCTGGGAAGGGAAACAGGCATTCAGATCCAGGAAATAGAGAGACCCCGCCCCCTAAAATCAATAAAAACCGTTCAACACCTCGACAATTACTAGTTAAGCTTGCAAATTCCAAAGATAAAGAGAAGATCATTAAAGCAGCAAGAGACAAGAAATCCCTGACTTTTATGGGGAGGAGTATTAGTATTAGGAGATCTCTCCACAGAGACCTGGCAGGCCAGAAAGGGCTGGCAGGATATATTCAGGGTCCTAAATGAGAAGAACATGCAACCAAGAATACTTTATCCAGCAAGGCTCTCATTCAAAATGGAAGGAGAGATAAAGAGCTTCCAAGACAGGCAGGAACTAAAAGAATATGTGACCTCCAAACCAGCTCTGCAAGAAATTTTAAGGGGGACTCTTAAAATTCCCCTTTAAGAAGAAGTTCAGTGGAACAATCCACAAAAACAAGGACTGAATAGATATCATGATGACACTAAACTCATATCTTTCAATAGTAACTCTGAAATTGAACGGGCTTAATGACCCCATCAAAAGGCGCAGGATTTCAGACTGAATAAAAAAGCAGGACCCATCTATTTGCTGTCTACAAGAGACTCATTTTATTTATTTATTTTTTAAGAGACTCATTTTAGTCAGAAGGACACCTACAGCCTGAAAATAAAAGGTTGGAGAACCATTTACCATTCGAATGGTCCTCAAAAGAAAGCAGGGGTAGCCATCCTTATATCAGATAAACTAAAATTTACCCCGAAGACTGTAGTGAGAGATGAAGAGGGACACTATATCATACTTAAAGGATCTATCCAACAAGAGGACTTAACAATCCTCAATATATATGCCCCGAATGTGGGAGCTGCCAAATATATAAATCAATTAATAACCAAAGTGAAGAAATACTTAGATAATAATACACTTATACTTGGTGACTTCAATCTAGCTCTTTCTACCCTCGATAGGTCTTCTAAGCACAACATCTCCAAAGAAACGAGAGCTTTAAATGATACACTGGACCAGATGGATTTCACAGATATCTACAGAACTTTACATCCAAACTCAACTGAATACACATTCTTCTCAAGTGCACATGGAACTTTCTCCAGAATAGACCACATACTGGGTCACAAATCGGGTCTGAACCGATACCAAAAGATTGGGATCGTCCCCTGCATAGTCTCAGACCATAATGCCTTGAAATTAGAACTAAATCACAACAAGAAGTTTGGAAGGACCTCAAACACGTGGAGGTTAAGGACCATCCTGCTAAAAGATGAAAGGGTCAACCAGGAAATTAAGGAAGAATTAAAAAGATTCATGGAAACTAATGAGAATGAGGATACAACCGTTCAAAATCTTTGGGGTGCAGCAAAAGCAGTCCTAAGGGGGAAATACATCGCAATACAAGCATCCATTCAAAAACTGGAAAGAACTCAAATACAAAAGCTAACCTTATACATAAAGGAGCTAGAGAAAAAACAGCAAATAGATCCTACACCCAGCAGAAGAAGAGAGTTAATTAAGATTCGAGCAGAACTCAACGAAATCGAGACCAGAAGAACTGTGGAACAGATCAACAAAACCAGGAGTTGGTTCTTTGAAAGAATTAATAAGATAGGTAAACCATTAGCCAGCCTTATTAAAAAGAAGAGAGAGAAGACTCAAATTAATAAAATCATGAATGAGGAAGGAGAGATCACTACCAACACCAAAGAAATACAAACGATTTTAAAAACATATTATGAACAGCTATACGCCAATAAATTAGGCAATCTAGAAGAAATGGACGCATTCCCGGAAAGCCACAAACTACCAAAACTGGAACAGGAAGAAGTAGAAAACCTGAACAGGCCAATAACCAGGGAGGAAATTGAAGCAGTCATCAAAAACCTCCCAAGACACAAAAGTCCAGGGCCAGATGGCTTCCCAGGGGAATTCTATCAAATGTTTAAAGAAGAAATCATACCTATTCTACTAAAGCTGTTTGGAAAGATAGAAAGAGATGGAGTACTTCCAAATTCGTTCTATGAGGCCAGCATCACCTTAATTCCAAAACCAGACAAAGACCCCACCAAAAAGGAGAATTACAGATCAATATCCCTGATGAACATGGATGCAAAAATTCTCAACAAGATACTAGCCAATAGGATCCAACAGTACATTAAGAAAATTATTCACCATGACCAAGTAGGATTTATCCCTGGGACACAAGGCTGGTTCAACACTTGTAAAACAATCAATGTGATTCATCATATCAGCAAGAGAAAAACCAAGAACCATATGATCCTCTCATTAGATGCAGAGAAAGCATTTGACAAAATACAGCATCCATTCCTGATCAAAACTCTTCAGAGTGTAGGGATAGAGGGAACTTTCCTCGACATCTTAAAAGCCATCTACGAAAAGCCCACAGCAAACATCATTCTCAATGGGGAAGCACTGGGAGCCTTTCCCCTAAGATCAGGAACAAGACAGGGATGTCCACTCTCACCACTGCTATTCAACATAGTACTGGAAGTCCTAGCCTCAGCAATCAGACAACAAAAAGACATTAAAGGCATTCAAATTGGCAAAGAAGAAGTCATACTCTCCCTCTTTGCCAATACTCTACATAGAAAACCCAAAAGCCTCCACCCCAAGATTGCTAGAACTCATACAGCAATTTGGTAGCGTGGCAGGATACAAAATCAATGTCCAGAAATCAGTGGCATTTCTATACCCTAACAATGAGACTGAAGAAAGAGAAATTAAGGAGTCAATCCCATTTACAATTGCACCCAAAAGCATAAGATACCTAGGAATAAACCTAACCAAAGAGGTAAAGGATCTATACCCTAAAAACTATAGAACACTTCTGAAAGAGATTGAGGAAGACACAAAGAGATGGAAAAATATTCCATGCTCATGGATTGGCAGAATTAATATTGTGAAAATGTCAATGTTACCCAGGGCAATTTACACGTTTAATGCAATCCCTATCAAAATACCATGGACTTTCTTCAGAGAGTTAGAACAAATTATTTTAAGATTTGTGTGGAATCAGAAAAGACCCCGAATAGCCAGGGGAATTTTAAAAAAGAAAACCATATCTGGGGGCATCACAATGCCAGATTTCAGGTTGTACTACAAAGCTGTGGTCATCAAGACAGTGTGGTACTGGCACAAAAACAGACACATAGATCAATGGAACAGAATAGAGAACCCAGAAGTGGACCCTGAACTTTAGGGTCAACTAATATTCGATAAAGGAGGAAAGACTATCCATTGGAAGAAAGACAGTCTCTTCAATAAATGGTGCTGGGAAAATTGGACATCCACATGCAGAAGAATGAAACTAGACCACTCTCACATACACAAAGATAAACTCGAAATGGATGAAAGATCTAATTGTGAGACAAGATTCCATCAAAATCCTAGAGGAGAACACAGGCAACACCCTTTTTGAACTCAGCCACAGTAACTTCTTGCAAGATACATCCACGAAGGCAAAAGAAACAAAAGCAAAAATGAACTATTGGGACTTCATCAAGATAAGAAGCTTTTGCACAGCAAAGGATACAGTCAACAAAACTAAAAGACAACCTACAGAATGGGAGAAGATATTTGCAAATGACGTATCAGAGAAAGGGCTAGTTTCCAAGATCTATAAAGAACTTATTAAACTCAACACCAAAGAAGCAAACAATCCAATCATGAAATGGGCAAAAGACATGAAGAGAAATCTCACAGAGGAAGACATAGACATGGCCAACATGCACATGAGGAAATGCTCTGCATCACTTGCCATCAGGGAAATACAAATCAAAACCACAATGAGATACCACCTCACACCAGTGAGAATGGGGAAAATTAACAAGACAGGAAACAACACATGTTGGAGAGGATGTGAAGAAAGGGGAACCCTCTTGCCCTGTTGGTGGGACTGTGAACTGGTGCAGCCACTCTGGAAAACTGTGTGGAGGTTCTTCAAAGAGTTAAAAATAGACCTGCCCTACGACCCAGCAATTGCACTGCTGGGGATTTACCCCAAAGGTACAGATGCAATGAAACGCCGGGACACCTGCACCCCGATGTTTCTAGCAGCAATGTCCACAATAGCCAAACTGTGGAAGGAGCCTCGGTGTCCATCGAAAGATGAATGGATAAAGAAGCTGTGGTCTATGTATACAATGGAATATTACTCAGCCATTAGAAACGACAAATAGCCACCATTTGCTTCAACGTGGATGGAACTGGAGGGTATTATGCTGAGTGAAGTAAGTTAATCGGAGAAGGACAAACAGTGTATGTTCTCATTCATTTGGGGAATATAAATAATAGTGAAAGGGAATATAAGGGAAGGGAGAAGAAATGTGTGGGAAATATCAGAAAGGGAGACAGAATGTAAAGACTGCTAACTCTGGGAAACGAACTAGGGGTGGTGGAAGGGGAGGAGGGCGGGGGGTGGGGGTGAATGGGTGACGGGCACTGGAGGGGGGGCACTTGATGGGATGAGCACTGGGTGTTATTCTGTATGTTGGTAAATTGAACACCAGTAAAAAATAAATTTATTAAAAAAAAAGAAAAAAATAAATCTTGGGATCTATGGAAAAAAAAAAAAAAAAAAAGACTGAACATGGGGCAGCCCGGGTGGCTCAGCAGTTTAGCGCCGCCTTCAGCCCTGGGCGTGATCCTGGAGACCCGGGATCGAGTCCCACGTCAGGCTCCCTGCATGGAGCCTGCTTTTCCCTCTGCCTGTATCTCTGCCTTTCTGTGTGTCTCTCATGAATAAATAAATAAAATCTTAAAAAAAAAGACTGAGGGATCCCTGGTGGCGCAGCGGTTTGGCGCCTGCCTTTGGCCCAGGGCGTGATCCTGGAGACCCGGGATCGAATCCCACATCGGGCTCCCGGTGCATGGAGCCTGCTTCTCCCTCTGCCTGTGTCTCTGCCTCTCTCTCTCTCTCTCTGTAACTATCATAAATAAATAAAAATTAAAAAAAAAAAAAAGACTGAACATGTGGGATGCACAAAACTAATATCTATAAACTGATAAATTGATGCCTTGGACTGGAGGTTAAAAAATTTCGTGCTTCCTCTCCATATTTCCTATGTTCATTATAGGTATATATCACCATACACCTCAAATAGCCTTGTCTTTGTAACTTCCATTCCTTTTTATAATTATGTTTTTAAAGTTTATTTATTTTTTAGTAATCTCTGTGCTGAACATGAGGCTTGGATTTACAACCCTGAGATCAAGAGTCACATGCTCTTCTGACTGAGCCAGCCAGGTGCCCCTATTTTTATTACTTTTAAATGATATTAGACCATGTTAATGAGTAATCTGTCATGTAATCACTCATTTTTTTTCTGTTAGTTTGTTTCTCTTTGGCATGGCTTGATTAGTGAAATTTGTCTCCAAATCCATAGTATTTTTTAAATTTGATTTGATTTGAAATTAATTTAAGATTTTATCAGAGAATGTGTTCATTTTCTTTCTTTTTTTTTTTTTAAAACTAGGCTCCATGCCCAGTGTGAAGCCCAACATGGAGCCCAACGTGGGGATGGAACTTATGACCCTGAGATCAAGACCTGAGCTGAGATCAAGAGTCAAATGCTTAAGTGACTGAGCCACCCAGGTGCCTGAATATGTTCGTCTTTAAAAGAGTTAAGTGGAATTGAGAGTTTCATGATGAATCAGGGCAATCACCTTGCCCGGCCTTCCCTACCTCCTTCACTTCTCTCCCAAAGGAGATTATTTTCAACCCTTTCTTTTTCTCCTCATATATTTCTCCGTATTTCTAATTAATACACATTTTTAAAAAGACATTTTTTAAGATTTTATTTATTTATTCATGAGAGACACACAGAGAAAGAGAGAGAGAGGCAGAGACACAGGCAGACGGAGAAGCAGGCTCCATGCAGGGAGCCCGATGTGGGACTCGATCCTGGGTCTCCAGGATCATGCCCTGGGCTAAAGGTTGTGCTAAACCACTGAGCCACCCAGGCTGCCCCTTAAAAAAGATTTTTTACGTAATCTCTACACCCAGTGTGGGGCTCGAACGTAAAATCCCAAAATCAAGAGTCGTGTGCTCTACTGACCAAGCTAGCCAGGTGCCCCCAATTAATATAATTAAACCACTCTGTTTAATTTTTTAAGTTTAGACAGCATTTGTGACTTCCTGTCATGGCGTTGAAGATGGGGCCTTTTCTTATAGTTCTGGTCCCATTTTCCCCTTCTTTTATTCCCCCAACAGGGCTATTTTGCAATTTTTGGTAAAGCAAGTCACTGTTTATATTATTATAACCATGCAAATGCTTACTGCTGAGGTAGATCGTGCTCCACAGCCACACTTCCTTTCTTAAACAGCAGTTTTATAAATGTGAGTGTATCAGTAAGGATGCCATAAGCTTAAGCCATAAGACCTCTTCTCTTCTCTTCTCTCCTCTCCTCTCCTCTCCTCTCCTCTCCTCTCCTCTCCTCTTCTTCTCCATGCCCAACATGGGGCTTGAACTCACCACCTCAAGATCAAGAGTTGCATGCTCTACTGACTGAGCCAGCCCGGCACCCCTCTTTGTTGCTTTCTTAATGAGCATGAAGTGGGTGGGCCAAGGGTTGGTTCAGAGGCTTGGCAGTGTCATCAGAACCCAGTTCCTTCTGTCCTTCCATTCTGCTGGTCTGTGTCCTTGTCTTCGTATTCAGTTTTGCTCTGAACAGTAATAAGATGGTTGACATGGCTCAAAGAGTCACATGTTCATACTACATCATTCAGGAAGAAAAGAAAAATTCTCCTGTGCCTCCTTTTTTATTTTGGCTGGGGTGGGGGTGGCAGCGGGTGTTCCAAGTGGACTTTCCTTTATGTCTCGTGGGCCAGAACTAGGTCACATGAGCTACCAGCTGCAAGGGAAGCTGGGAAAGCAAGTATCTGGCATTTTCACCCTCTATAATGGAAAAGACAGTTGGCAATGGGTAGCCAACCAAAAGCCTATGCCCATGAGGCTGTTTTGTCTGCAAGTGACAGAAGCCTCGATTTAAAATGGCTTAGACAATACTGGGGTTTGTCATCTCATACAAGAAGTCCAGAGCTAGGGAATTCCAGGGTTGGTAAATTCACTGATTCAATGATACCAGCAAAGATCAAGCCCTTTCCACCTTTCTGCTGTGTTATCCTTAACTGTTGGTTTTTGTCCTCTGGCTTGTCTCCTCATGGTTGCAAGAGGGCTGCAGCAGCAAGGATCACAAAGCATCAATCGGATTAAAGAGAGAACATTTTGGGGGCATCTGGTTGGCTCAGTCAGTAGAGCATATGGCTCTTGATCTCAGGGTTGTAAGTTCGAGCCCCATGTTGGGTACAGAGATTATTTTTAAAAAATGATTAAAAAGAAAGAGAGAGGGATGCCTGGATGGCTCAGCAGTTGAGCGTCTGCCTGTCTTTGGCTCAGGGCATGATCCTGGGGTCCCAGGATTGAGTCTCGCATCAGGCTCCCTGCATGGAGCCTGCTTCTCCCTCTGCCTGTGTCTCTGCCTTTCTCTCTGTCACTTATGAATGAATAAATAAAATCTTAAAAAAAAAAGAAAAAGAGAAAAAGAGAATATCCTGTCTTCCTATCTCACTCTCTTTCTTTTTTATTCAAGTGTAGGTAACATACAGTGTTATATTGCTTTCAGGTGCTCAATATAGCAATTCAATAATTATATACATTACTCAGCGCTCATCACGATAAATGTACTCTTCATGCCTTTCACCTATTTCACCCATCCTCTCACCCATCTCTGCTCTGGCAATCACCAGTTTGTTCTCTATATTTAAGAGTCTGTTTTTTTTTTTTTGTTTATCTCTTTTTTTTCTTTGTCCATGTGTTTTGTTTCTTAAATTCCACATATGAGTGAAATCATATAGTATTTGTCTTTCTCTGATTGACTTATCTCACTTAGCATTATGCCCTCTAGATATTGTTGCAAAGAGAAGATTTTGTCCTTTCTATGGCTGGGTAATATTCCATAGCATGTGTGTATATATATGTATATATGTGTACACACACATCTTCCTAATCTTCCTTATCCATTTATCTGTCAGTGGACACTTGGGTTGCTTTTATATCTTGGGCTATTGTAAATAATACTGCAGTAAACATAGGGGTGTGGATATCTTTTCAAATTAGTGTTTTGTATTCTTTGGATAAATACCCAGTAGTGGAATTGCTGGATCATGTGGCAATTGTTTTTTTTTTAAAGATTTATTTATTTATGATAGACATAGAGAGGCAGAGACACAAGAAGAGGGAGAAGCAAGCTCCATGCGAGGAGCCTGACGTGGGACTCGATCCCGGGACTCCAGGATCACGCCCTGGGCCAAAGGCAGGCGTTAAACTGCTGAGCCACCCAGGGATCCCCCCAATTCCTTTTTTTAAGATTTTATTTATTTATTTGATTTTTAAAAATTTATTTATTTATTTATTCATGAGAGGCACATACACACACAGAGGCAGAGACACAGGCAGAGGGAGAAGCAGGCTCAATGCAGGGAGCCCAACGGGGGACTTGATCCCGGGACCTCGGGGTCACGCCCTGGCCCGAAGGCAGATGCTCAACCACTGAGCCACCCGGGCCGCCCTATTTATTTGATTTTTTAAAAAGATTTTATTTATTTATTCATGAGAGACACACAACCACACACAGAGAGGCAGAGACACAGGCAGAGGGAGAAGCAGGCTCCATGCAGGGAGCCTGATGTGGGACTCGATCCCAGGACTGGGGGATCACGCCCTGAGCCTAAGGCAGATGCTCAACCACTAAGCCACCCAGGCATCCCAATTTATTTATTTATTTGAGAGAGGGTGCTCGTGCATAACTGGGTGAAGGGCAGAGGGAGAAGCAGACACCCTGCTGAGGAAGGAGCCTGACTCAGGGCTCGACCCTGGGACTCGATCCCAGGACTCTGGGATCATGACCCGAGCCAAACGAAGGTGGATGCTTAACCAGTTGAGCCACCCAGGTGCCCCCATATGATAATCCTAATTTTAATTTTTTGAGGAACCTCCGTACTGTTTTCCAGTGTCCATACCAGTTTGCATTCCCACCAGTAGTGCACAAGGGGTCCTTTTTCTCCACACTCTTGCTGACACTTGTTTCTTGTGTTTTTGATTTTAGCCATTCTGACAGGTGTGGGGTGATATCTCATTGGGGTTTTGGTTTGTGTTTTCCTTATGATGAGTGCTGTTGAGCATCTTTTCATGTGTCTGTTGGCCATCTGTATGCCTTTTTTGGAGAAGTTCTATTCATGTCCTCTGCCAGTTTTAAAATTGGATTATTTGTTTTTCTGGTGTTGAGTTGTATAAGTTCTTTATATATTTTGGATATTAACCTCTTATCATATATGTCATTTGCAAGTATCTTCTCCCATTTAGTGAGTTGTCTTTTTTTTTTGTGGATGGTTTCCTTCACTGTGGGAAAGCTGCTTATTTTTATGTAGTCCTTTTTTAAAAAATTTTTATTTATTTATGATAGTCACAGAGAGAGAGAGAGAGGCAGAGACACAGGCAGAGGGAGAAGCAGGCTCCATGCACCGGGAGCCCAACGTGGGACTCGATCTCGGGTCTCCAGGATCACGCCCTGGGCCAAAGGCAGGTGCTAAACCGCTGCGCCACCCAGGGATCCCTTTTTATGTAGTCCTAATAATTTAATTTAGCTTTTGTTTCCCTTGCCAAAGGAGGCATATCTAGAAAAATGATTGTATGGCTAATGTCAAAGAGATTACTGCTTGTGTTTTCTTCTAAGAATTTTATGGTTTCAGGTCTGACATTTAGATCTTTAATCCATTTTGAGTTTGTTTTGTGTATGATGTAAGAAAGTGGTCCAGTTTCATTCTTCTGCATGTAGCTGTCCAGTTTTCCCAACACCATTTGTTGAAGAGACTGCCTTTTTTTCCATGGTATATTGTTGCCTCCTTTGTCATGGATTAATTGACCACATAATTGTAGGTTTATTTCTGGGCTCTGTATTCTGTTTCATTGATCTATGTGTCCACTTTGTGCCAGTACCATATTATGTTTTTTTTTAGATTTATTTATTTATTTGAGAGAGAGAGCATGAGCAGGGTGGGGGCAGCGGGGGAAAGAGAGAGAGAGAATCTCAAGCAGACTCCCCATTGAGCATGGAGCCTGATGTGGGACTCAGTCTCACAACCGTGAGATCGTGACCCAAGCCGAAACTAAGAGTTGGATGCTTAACTGACTGAGCCACCCAGGCACCCCTATTGTGTTTTGATTACTAAGGCTTTGTACTATATTTTGAAACCTGGGATTGTGACACCTCTAGCTTTGTTCTCTTTCAAGATTGCTTTAGCCTTTTGGGGTCTTTTGTGGCTCTATACAAATTTTAGGATGATTTGTTCTAGTTCTGTGAAAAATGTATTGGTATTTTGGTAGGGATTACATTCCATTTGTTTATGTTCTCTTCAATTTCTTTCATCAATGTTTTATGGTTTTCAGAGTACAGGTATTTCACTTCCTTGATTAAGTTTATTCCCAGGTATTTTTAAAAAAGATTTTATTTATTCATTCATGAGAGACACAGGCAGAGAGAGAAGCAGGCTCCATGCAGGGAGCCCGACGCAGGACGTGGGACTCGATCCCAGTTCTCCAGGATCAGGCCCCGGGCCAAAGGCCGCACCAAACCGCTGAGCCACTCAGGCAGCCCCTATTCCCAGGTATTTTATGTATGTATTTTTTGGTGCAATTGTAAATGGGATTGTTTTCTTCATTTCTCTTTCTGCTACTTCATTATTAGTATATAGAAATGCAATAGATTTCTGTATATTAATTTTATATCCATTCCTGTCCTTTTCTTAAGAGTGAGAAGTGTCTTAGAAACTTCACTGCAGACTTCTCAGGTCTCATTGACCAGTATTGTGCCACCTGTTCATTAGTAAACCAGTCACCATCAAAGGGAATATATTACCATGATTGGACTAATCAGGATTCTCCCTCTGGGGGAGACAGGAGTCCCAACACACTTGGGACTAGTAGATGAAACTGACATATACTTAATTGAAATCAGAGTTTCGTTAGCAAAGAAGGAATGGATGCTGGGGAGGCAAATAATGTCTACCACACCTTCATTTTTCCTGGAGTTTATAATTACCTTGATTTTTATATTCACCCATTAAAATTTTTTTATGAATATTGAGGATCTACCAAATTCTAGGCACTATTCTAGGTACTGGGTATTTTTCTTAAACAAGAAAAACTTAAGTTTTTGGCTTTATGGACTTTACAACAAGATCCTACATGTTTGGAACACTGACTGATGGGTAGTTCCTTAAACTGCCATTGACAATGGTCTCCTGCAATTTTCATTTGTGTCTACATGTACTTGTTTGAAGAACTCAGCTTGCTCAACTGTTATTTATTCTTCTTTAAAATTTGAAACATTTAAAAAAAGTTGAAACATTTTTTTGGCCTGTCTCTGAGTAATTCATTTGAATTCTTAAGAGAGGCTTTAAATAGTTTTAGTTGTCAGTTACTTTTCAGGTTCCTCAAACTGGATGATCAACAAAACAATCTTAATTCCTCAGCTGTGAAAGGATCAATATTCTTATTTTCTTGTGATGAGCACCTTTAGGTACCTTTAGTCATTCCTGATTTGGAGATAATGTTCTTTTTGATTACTGTTTTCATTGAGAAATAGTAGACGGATGAGGCCACTATGATATAGAAGGAGAAGGGATTTTTCAAAGATTCTATGCTTTATTCAGATTATCCCATTCAGGACTGTTCACCCCCTCCCTATTGAAATTAGAATAATCAAGGTGTCTGGCTGGCTCAGTTGGGAGAGCATATAACTCTTGATCTTGGGGTCCTGAGTTCCAGCCCCACATTGGTGTAGAGATTCCTTAAGAAAAAGAGAGAGAAAAGAAAGAAATTAAAATAATCAATAGATGCTCTCAAGATTTGCCTATACTATCATTAGCAATTGTCTCCTGCAGAAGCTACAAAATTTCAGAAGTTTTTCTCTCTTCTAAACTCTGCTACAACTTTGTAAGTTTAGCTTCTCCAAAATCAGTTTTTATATTTTGAGTAAACATGCCAGTAGTCTTGGTAGCATGTTTTTTATGGTTCATAGCAATGAAAACATTTACTTAATCAGTCAACTCCCACAGTAGAATGTAAAGTTCAAGAACTTTCACATTAACTGTAGTGTTTTCATGAGATATTTTAGTAATGATAGGGACAAATTTTGTTTGAATTTTGATAAATCTATCTGTGAGATAAAGTTTCATCTAGTGCCATTGGTTAATTCTTATGAGGCTTTGGAACAAAACTTTTCTATAATTGTTCTATTTTTTGTTGGTACTGATGAAAAATGTAGGTTTTAACTTTGTGAAAATTGGTGTGTATACTATGATCTGAAATCACAGCCATGTTAGGAAAGGGGGTTATCCATTCAAAAGAGAATTGTTTTTTCTCACTATAAAAGGACTCTTGCATTTTACCAGGAAAATTTTATGAAAACTTTTTTTAAGAATTTATTTATTTGAAAGAGAGACAGAACATGAGCAGGGAGGAAGAGGCAGAGGGAGGGGGAGAAGCAGACTCCCCACTGAGCAAGGAGCCTAACTTGGGACTTGATCTCAGGACCCTGGGATCATGACCTGATCCAAAAGCAGATGTTTAACCACCTGAGCCACCCAGGCACCCCTATGAAAATTTTCTTGATAAACATAGAAACTATAGAACTGGTAGGAAATTGATGATTCTTTGGTGGTGTTCATAAAGTCAGATTCCTACTGTAAAGAACATTTATGCCACTTTTCTACTGAGTACAAATGATATAAAGTCAACTTTGTAAAATTACATATTCTTCTTATGTCTTTTGTACTCACTTTGACACTAAAATTAAAAATTATATTTAAATGTTCCCTCAAACTCTTCAAACAGCCTGAAACCATTGACAAAGTTAGCCCAACTGATTAAGGCACACCCCAGCATGGAAAACCATGGAACATTCCATGGGTGCCCATGCTTTTAGTTGATGAGTTGCTCAGCCCTTCCCAGCTTTGCACTGGACCCCAGCGCTGGATTGCCTGACCACTTTTCACCACGGCAGAGACATGCCCTGTGTTATAGGAACAAGGGTGCAGTGACTTGTTGGGTCCCAAGGCCTTCCCTTGGGGGTGTGCATCATCACCCCCCTACATGCATGTGCCTGGCTGAAAACAGACTTGGACATCCACTCTTGACTACTGAGCATCCATGGGGAGCCACTTGCTGGGCTTCCTGATGGACCCACCTGATGCTAGTGTCACAGCCTGATCGGACACACCTCAATACCTGAACTCGACAGACCATCATTTGCCCTGTTTATCAAAGAGCCTTTCCACCTCCGCAGTCCGCCCTCTCTCTGAGTTCCAATCTGGGCTGCCGTTTTACTTACCTGTAGCCTCCTCTGAGCACTTTCTGTGCACCAGGCAATGCACTAAGTGTTTCACATAGATTATCACCTTAAGCCTAGTTATAACCCTATGAGGTAGGTAGTGTGTTCAGCCCGTTTCACAGATGAGGGAACTGAAGCTTCCAGAGTTTCCATCACTGGGCTGATTAATGCCCCACAGACAGACTGAATGACTCATCTGGCCCCATGCTGACTCACCATCCAGGTGGGCAGTTAACCAGTCAATATGCCTCCCTCTACCCAGAACATTCCATTCCTTGGTTGTTAGAGCTTTCATCCCTCTTGCTTCTGAGCCTCGCCATAATGTCAGCTGCCTGTTAACATCTAGCAAGACTTCTCCTTGCCCAGGTAGGACAGAGCCCCTGTCAAAATTAACAGGATACCCTACAATGTGGGAAAGAGGCATATATGGTATGGGCTGACAGACATTGGCTCCAAGGGAAACAATCAGAGAAAACTGGCTTAAGACTCTCCTTCCTCCCCCACTGCTTCAGCTCATCCTGTTGAAAAGTTGAAGTGTACTTTCTCATCCCATGTAGGCTGATGGGTTTTCTCAGCCCCGTGGAAGTCCACTGTTGGTGACCCCCTCCAAGCATCCAACAGTATCTTCTACCACTTTCTGCCTTGGCTGACTCACTGAGAGCCTGCTCCATTTCCTTCCTGTGTTAGTTTCTATCACTGCTGTAATAAATTTCCACAAACTTAGTGACTTAGAACAACACCCGTTTACCATCTTACAGTTTGAAAAACTAAAGTCCAGGCATCAAGGTGTTGGCTGTGTTCCTCCAGGAGACTAGAGGGGAGAATGCATTTCTTTCCTTTTGCCAGCTACAGGCTACCTGCATCCTTTGGCTTATGGCCCCTCCCTCCATCCTCATAGCCTGCGATGTAGAATCTTCCAATCCCTCTCTTTCTGTCTTTGACCTCTGCTTCCATTCCCACATCACCTTCTTTCACTTTGCCTCCTCTTGCCTCCCTCTTAGAAGGACCCTTGGGCTCACATTGGGCCCAGCTGGATAATCCAGGCTGATCTCCCCATCGTGAGATCCTTAACTTGATCACATCCACAAAGTCCCTTTTGCTGTATTAAGATCATATGTTCATGGGTTCTGGGGATTTCCATACCTCCCACTACAACAGCCCAGCCACTAAAGATGGGAGCTGAAGGACACTGGGGAGGAGGTACTGGGTTGTGGCAGAGACCCTGGCCAGGTCTAGTTAATAGGTCCTGTGGAAAGAGTAGGTGGACCAGAAGCACTGGAGGAAATCTACCTGCCTTCTCAGGAAAAGGCAAAGTTCTTTTTTCAGACAGATTGGAACAGCCTTGATTCTGACTTGCCCTGCCCAGCTGCCTAGGTGGGAGAGGGCAGAGGATGGGGGCTGCCCATAAACCAGGTCATCTTATCATCATCCCCCATGAGATGGATGGCCAGCAAGGAAAGACACCACTTCTACACACAGGCCTGCTTTTGTCCCGTCCATCTCCTGCCTCCTGGCCTTGCCCATGTTTCTATCTGCTTCTAACCTGAAGTCTTGCTCACTGACCTTCCTTTACTACCCTCTGCCCCAGTGGTTGTTGAACTAGGCCTACCTTCCTGCTCTTCTACTCCCATAGAAATCTGTGTACCATCTTTGGTCCCATGGCTATCAACCACTGTACCTCAAGGAGGTGGACATTGGTCAGGGAAGAGAGTCTAGAAATATTTGCCACTATTCTCTTGTTCTGTCTGGCTCCTTGCCCTCAGGCATTCTGGCTAGAATGTGCCATACACACAATCTTCCCTCAGCAGAATATGGGTCACTGTGAGCTCAACTTTGTGAATAATTGTGAGGTGCTGGTTTTTTCTTTTTTTTCCAAGCCTGCCATCTCAAAAAATGCTTAATGACTTCATTCATGTAGATATAATTCATCAGGATCCTAAAATTTAAGGGGGAAATGATGATTTGTAATGACAAGCAGATAGACTATTTAAAAATCAGGGCTCACCCAAAATAGCCAGAACATATGATCGACATCTGGAAAACATCTGCATGAATGGTGTGGTCACAACAGATACCAGAGAAATGGAAATTTTAAGAACTCAACTGAGGGTTTCTGGGTCCTAAGAACGCTAAAAGTCCTCCTGGATTATATAGCAACCTTATATTCAAGGGGATTTTTTTTAAAAAAGCAAAGCACTTTTACTGTAAAATAGAATGCAGACACAACCAAACAAATGTATGACTCAATGACTTATTTTAAGCCAAACATTCTTGTAACCACCAGCCAAGGTCAAGGCACCCTAGAAACCCCTTCATGTTTTCCATCCAAACCACATCACCCCCCTTCCCGCTATGTAATCATGAGCCTGACTTCTCCGCTAATCATACACACACAAATAGTTTTATCAACCAATTGTACATCCCTACATACTATAGTTTAGTTTGCCTTTTAAAAACATTTTAAATGTCTTCTAAGTCACTTTTAACGTATTTCCCCCTTCCATTTCTTTCTTTTCTTTTTTTTTTTTTAAAGATTTTATTCATTCATTCATTCAAGACACAGAAAGAGAGAGGCAGAGACATAGGCAGAAGGAGAAACTCAGGGGGCCCGATGTGGGCCTCGATCCTGGGACCCCGGCATCGCAACCTGAGCCTAAGGCAGATGCTCAACCACTGAGCCACCCAGGCATCCATTTTTCTTTTCCCTACAGTCTAGCTGTTGAAAGGCCTAACCCACTTTGTTCTGGAGAGTTTCCCATAGTCAGGATTTTGCCTATTTATACTCCTGGCACTGTTCATTTTCCTCGGCCCTCTATCTGAGGAGGTTTTGGCTGCACAAAGGAGGAATGGCAAACATGACCACCTCACCAGCTCATCTGTGGTCCTTTCCCAGAAATCTTGTGAATGAGGCTGGTGCATATTTAGCTCTCCATGACTGTGGGGGCACCCACTTCCTCAGCCTGGTCCCTTGGGTTCCCATCCAGGGTCCCCCACCCCATTCCAGGGCCAGGGGATCTTGCACCTGGCCACAGTTTCCTGGCTTCAGTGAGCTTAGGGAAGCAGCCAGTGCTCTCCACTAAAGATGTACAGCCTGCCTGAGATGGAGCCTGTCTTCCAGCAAAAGAGCTTTTCAGCAGGCCAGGAAACCTCTGCCTGTGGTAATGCCTCTGGCAAATTGCTTCATAGGTGAGCCTGTGTCTGATGAAACGCAGGTGATTGTCCAGAAGCATTCTGTGCCTCATTCTTCTACTACACTGTCCTGGATGGGCCTGCAGCATGGGCTGGGCTGCTCCAGGCAGCAAAGGGAGCTCCTACTCCAGTATTGCCTTCTGGCTTGGGCTCTATGCTTTGGAATGTGCCGTGTCACCACACTAGCACACTAGAGTTTGCAGGGGCATCTCCACCCTGGGATCCAGTGGTCAGTGTTGGCATAGTCCTGAGCCCTGAACTGTGCCCTTCTTGGGACAGGCACTTGCATGACTAATACTGTTCAGGCCCTGGGGAAATCCTTCTGCACAGCGCTTGCTCTGTGTTCTCAAACAAAAGGCGGCTATTTATGGATGCTGTGAAGGTTTATGGGTTGTGCCTTCTCTGATCTTGGAGATGGCCACAGCTTTGGAGTAAGGGGGAAATGTGAACAGCAGAGGCTTACAAGAAAGAAAAGACAAATTAACTCGGCAGACCCTTCCTTCCAGATAGCAAGAATGCAAGAGTTACACTTAACCGAGTATCATTTCCCACTGATGCTACACGTCTATACTCTTGTTTCTCTTTGTGTTCAAAATTGTGGATCCAGAGGGACCACATAAGGAATGCCATGAAACATTAAACAATTAATATTACTCTTAAATATATATGCATATCCATAAACATGTACACTCCTTTTTAAAAATATTTATTTATTAGGGAGTGTGTGTGTGGGGGGGAGAGAGAGAGAGAGAAAGAGAGAGAGAGAGAATCTTCAAGCAGACTCCCTGCTGAGCTTGGAGCCTGATGGGGAGCTTGATCTCACAACCCTGAAATCATGACCTGAAATGAAACCAAGGGTTGGACATTTAACCGACTGCCCTGTAAACATACACACTCTTAATGTACAGGAAGCATGATACTAGTTCTCTACAATGGTGCTTAGAGGGACATTGGACACTAATAATGCAAAAAGTTGTATATTTATAAAAACATTTAATAAGACTTCATTAAAAATTCAAATTAGTGAGGCGCCTGGCTGGCTCAAGTAGGAAGAACATGCATCTCTTGATCTCGGGATCATGAGTTTGAATCCCACATTGGGTGTAGAGCTCACTAAAAAAATAATAAACTATTAAAATTAAAAATTTATAGTATTAAAATTCCAGCATGATTTAAATCACTTTGACTTCAAATTCTGATGTATACATTTTATTTTATTTTAAAATTTTTATTTATTTATTCATGAGAGACAGGGAGAGAGAGAGAGAGAGAGAGTGAGGCAGAGACACAGGCAGAGGGAGAAGCAGGCTCCATGCAGGGAGCCCGACATGGGACTCGATCCTGGGTCTTCAGGATCAGGCCCTGGGCTGAAGGCGGTGCTAAACCGCTGAGCCACCAGGGCTGCCCTGATGTATACATTTTAAATAAACATGCAATATGGGGGCCTGCATCTGTCCTCTTGCCCTTGAGCTTGCAAATCTGGGGACTGGGCCAGACCTCGTAGCTCTTGAACTCCAAGCTGTCAGGCAGCTCAGAGTAACATCCCAGCAGCCCTTGCTAATTGCAGACTTCTGTCTTTAAAGCTTAAGTCTTGAGCCATTCTGCTTTGAGAATGCCATTTTTCTTTCTCTTTTTTCTTTTTGCCTATTTCTAATCTTTCCATCATGGACATGGATTACTTGATTACAGTTGTAAAAACCTTCGACTGTTTGTGGTAGCCTAGAATAGTAAGATATCAGGATTCTTCTCTCATACTATTCTGTTGTTTCCAAATTCTCTACATTTCTGTTTTTAAGATTTTATTTATTTATTTATTTTAGAGAGAGAGAGAGAGAGAGCGAGCACACGTGTGAGTTAGGGGAGGGGCAGAAGGAGAAGGACAAGGAGACTCCATGCTGAGCACAGAGCCCTACGTGGGGCTTGATTTCATGACTCTGAGATCATGATCTGAGCCGAAATCAAGAGTCAACTGCTTAACCTACTGAACCACCCAAGTGACCCTAGAAATTCTCTACATTTCTAAATTTTCAAATTTTCCAAATTACTTTTATAACCTGAGAAGAATTAAAAGGAAAGAGAAAGATAGACTTCTGGTGTTGAGCAGGGTATAAGTCTTTTTGATCAGGAATCTGACTTGTATAAACCCAAATAAATGTTAAGATGTTTGATTCACTTATTCAGTGGCTATTGATCAAGTGCCTACTCTGTGCTAGGCACCATTCTGGGAGTTGAGGATCCAACAGCAAATCTTTCATTCTGTGAAACAAAACATAAAAAGTTCCTCATGAGAAAATGAGTGAAAATATCAGTGAGGGTGACAAAACATGAGAGACACTTAACTCTGGGAAATGAACAAGGGGTAGTGGAAGGGGAGGTGAGCGGGGGGTTGGGGTGACTGGGTGATGGGCACTGAGGGGCACTTGGCGGGATGAGCATTGGGTGTATGCTATATGTTGGCAAATTGAACTCCAATAAAAAAAATTAAAAAAAAATTTCCTCATGAAAAAAAAAAAAAGCCACAATGAACTGTAGGGTTGATGAAGCCAAATGGATGAGGGTTGGGAATGAGGAGAGGCAGAACAGGAGGTACACTTAACTGAATTGATTTCAGGATTGGTTTATTTTGTCCTGCACCTGAGTCTCCCTACCTATGAAATGTCATCAGTATTCTGTACACAAGCTTATGCGACAAACCTTATTTTAAATGGATAATTAGGGAAGCCTGAGTGGCTCAGCAGTTTAGCGCCGCCTTCAGCCCAGGGCCTGATCCTGGAGACCTGGGATCGAGTCCCACGTTGGGCTCCCTGCATGGAGCCTGCCTCTCTCTCTGCCTGTGTCTCTGTCTCTCTCTCTCTCTGTGTCTCTCATGAATAAATAAATAAAATCTTTAAAAAAATTAAAAAATAAATGGATAATTAGTAATTATTCCAATGAAATGGATGTAACTATTTATTTATTTATTTATTTATTTATTTATTTATTTATTATTTAAAAAAATTCCAGTATTGGGCACCTGCCTGGCTCAATCAGGGGAGTGTGAGACTTTTGATCTCAGGGTTGTGGGTTCAAGCCCCACATTGGGTGTAGGGATTGCTTAAAAATAAAATCTCTTAAGGGTACCTGGGTGGCTCAGTAGGTTGGGTTTCTGCCTTTGGCTCAGGTCATGATCCTAGGGTCCTGGGAACGAGCCCCGAGTTGGTCTCCCTGCTCAGCGGGGAGTCTGCTTCTGCCTCTCCTGCTTGTGCTCTCTCAAATAAATAAATAAAATCTTTAAAAATACATAATTTATATTTTTAAAAAGATTTTGTTTAAGAAGGGGAGAGAGAGTGAGAGCGATTGAGAGTGCAGAGTAGGCAGAGGGAGAAGCAGTCTCCCCACTGAGTAGGGAGCCTGGTGTGGGGCTAGATCCCAGGATGCTGGGATCATTACCTGAACTAAAGGCAGACTCTTACCGAACTGAGCCAGCTAGGCACCCCAAAAATAAATATTTTTTTAAGAGCTCAATTAAAAAAAAAGATTTTGTTTATTCATTTGGCAGAAAACAAGAGCACAAGCAGGGGAAGCAGTAGGCAGAGGGAGACTGAGAAGCAGGTTCCCTGCCAAGCAAGGAACCCAATGTGGGGCTTCATCCCAGGACCATGGGATAATGACCTGAGCCAAAGGTAGATGCTTAACTGACTGAGCAACCCAGGGGCTCTCCACAAAATAAAATCTTTTTAAAAATTTCCAGTATAATTAACATAGTGTTATATTGCTCTCAGGTGTACAATATAGTGATCCACCAATTCTGTAAATTACTCAGTGCTTATCATGGTGAGTGCTCTTTTTTAAACCTTTTTTTTTTAATTTTGGTTTTTAAATTTTTTTTTAGATTTTATTTATTTATTCATGAGAGACACGGAGAGAGGCAGAGATATAGGCAGAGAGAGAAGCAGGCTCCATGCAGGGAGCCTGATGTGGGACTCAAGGATCACACCCGGGCCAAAGGCAGGCACTCAACTGCTGAGCCACCCAGGCATCCCAGGTTTTTAAATTTTTAAATAGGCTCCATGCCCAGGATGGAACACAATGTGGGGCTTGAACTCATGACCCTGAGATCAAGACCTGAGCTGAGATGAAGAGTTGGATGCTTAACTGACAGCCTGGTGCCCCATGGTAGGTGTACTTGTAATCCCCTTCACTTATTTTACATATCCTACACCCTCTTCCCCTCTCGTAACCATCAATTTGTTCTCTATAGTTAAGAGTTTGTTTTGGGATCCCTGGGTGGCGCAGCGGTTTGGCGCCTGCCTTTGGCCCAGGGCGCGATCCTGGAGACCCAGGATCGAATCCCACATCAGGCTCCCGGTGCATGGAGCCTGCTTCTCCCTCTGCCTGTGTCTCTGCCTCTCTCTCTCTCTCTCTCTGTGATGATCATAAATAAATAAAAAATTAAAAAAAAAAAAGAGTTTGTTTTTTGGTTTGTCTTTTTTGTTTGTTTGGTTTTGTTTCTTAAATTCCACATAGAATGAGGTCATATGGTATTTGTCTTTCTCTGACTTATTTCACTTAGCATCATACCCTCTAGCTCCATCCATGTTGTTGCAAATGACAAAATTTCATTCTTTTTTTTTCATTCTTTTTTTTATGGCTGAGCAATACTCCATTGTGTATATATACCACATATTCCTTATCCATTCATCTATTGATAGACACTCAGGTTGCTTTTATATCTTGGCTATTGTAAATAATGGTGTAATAAACATAAAAGTGCATATATCCTTTTGAATTAGTGTTTTGTTTTCTTTGGGTAAATAACCAGTAGTGGAATTATTGGATTGTATGGTAATTCTATTTTAAATTTTTTTAAAAGAAAATACCATACAATTTTTCATAGTAGCTTAACCAGCTTACATTCCCACCAACATTGCACAAGGGTTCCTTTTTCTCCATATCTTTGCCAACACCTGTTGTTTCTTGTGTTGTTGATTTTGACCATTCTGACAGGTGTGAGGTGATATCTCATTGGGGTTTTGATTTGTATTTTCCTGATGATCAGTGATGTTGAGCATCCTTTCATGTGTCTGTTGGCTATCTGTATGCCTTCTTTGGAGAAACATCTGTTCATGTCCTCTGGCCATTTTAAAATTGGATTTTCTTTTTGGTGTTGAGTTATATAAGTTCTTTATGTATTTTGGATATTAACCCCTTATTGGATATGTCATTTACAAATATATTCTGCCATTTAGTGGATTGTCTTTTGTTTGTTGATGGTTTTTTTTCACTGTGTGAAAGCTTCTTATTTTTATGTAGTCCTAATTGCTTAATTTTGTTCTTGTTTCCCTTGCCAATGGAGGCATATCTAGAAAAATAATTCTATGGCTAATGTCAAAGAGATTACTGCCTGTGTTTTCTTCTAAGAATTTTATGATTTCAGGTCTCACATTTAGGTCTTTAATCCATTTTGAGTTTATTTTGTGTATGATGTAAGAAAGTGTCCAGTTTCATTCTTCTGCATGTAGCTGTCCAGTTTTCCCAACACCATTTGTTGAAGAGACTTTTTCCCATACTATATTCTTGCTTGTTTTGTCATAGGTTAATTAACTATATAATCATGACTTTATATCTATATTCTGGGCTCATTCTGTTTCATTGATCTATATCTCTGTTTTTTAGAGATTTTATTTATTGATTGATTTTTTAATAGATTTTATTTATTTATTCATGAGAGACACACAGAGAGGCAGAGACATAGACAGAGAGAGAAGCAGGTTCCATGCAGGAAGCCTGATGTGGGACTCGATCCTGGGACTCTGGGATCATGCCCTGAGCCAAAGGCAGATGCTCAACTGCTGAGCCATCCAGGCGTCCCAGATTGATTGATTGATTGATTGAGTGTGAGTTGGGGAAGGGGTAGAGGGAGAGGGAGAGAGAATTCCAAACAGACTCCAAGCTGAGCATGGTGCCCGATGCAGGGCTTGATCTTATGACCCTTGATCATGACCTGAATTAAAATCAAGAGTCAAACACCTAACTGACTGAGCCACCCAGGCATCCCATGTGTCTATTTTTGTGCTGGTACCATACTGTTCTGATTACTATAGTTTTGTAGTATATCTTGAAATCTGGGATTGTGATACCTCTAACTTTATTCTTCTTTTCAAAAAACTACTTTTGCTATTCTGATTCCATCAAATTTTTAGGATGATTTATTCTAGTCCTATGAAAAATGCTGTTGGTATTTTGATAGGGATTGCATTAAATCTGCAGATTGCTTTGGGTAGTGTGGACATTTTAACAATATTAGTTCTCCCAGTCCATGAACATGGAGTATCTTTCCATTTGTTTGTGTCCTCTTCAATTTCTTTTATTTATTTTAAAAATATTTTATTTATTTATTCATGAGAGACACACACAGAGAGAGGCAGAGACATAGGCAGAGGGAGAAGCAGGCTCCCTGCAGGGAGCCTGATGTGGGACTCAATCCCAGGACCCTGGGATCACGACCTGAGCTGAAGGCAGATGTTCAACCACTGAGCCACCCAGGCACTTCTATCCTTTTCAATTTCTTTCATCAGTGTTTTATGGTTTTCAGAATACAGGTCTTTCACCTCCTTGGTTAAGTTTATTCCTAGGTATTTTATTCTTTTTGGTGTACTTACTTATCTTTTGTTTTTAAAGATTCTATTTTTAAGTAATCTCTATGCCCAACACAGGACTTGAAGTCATAACCCTGAGATCAAGAGTTGTATGCTCCACTGACTGAACCAGCCAGGTACCCCTCTTTTTGGTGCACTTATAAATGGGATTTTTTTCATTTCTCTTTCTGCTACTTCATTATGAGTGTATAGAAATGCAACAGATTTCTGTATATTGATTTTGTATCTTGTGACTTTACTGAACTAATTTATCAGTTTTAGTAGTTTGTTTAGTGGAGTCTTTAGGGTTTTCTATATATAGTATGTCATCTGCAAATAGTGAAAGTTTTATGTCTTCCTTACCAATTGGATGCCTTTTATTTCTCTTTCTTATATGATTACTGTGGCTAGGACTTCAGTACTATATTGAATAAAAGGAGTGAGATAGACATCCTTGTCTTGTTCCTGATCTTAAAAGAAGAGCTGTCAGTTTTTCACCATTGAGTATGATGATATCTGTGGCTTTTTCATATATGGTCTTTATTTATTATGTTGAGGTATGTTCCTTCTTTTTTTCTTTTTTTTTTAAGATTTTATTTATTCATGACAGAGAGAGAGAGAGAGAGGCAGAGGGAGAAGCAGGTGAGAGAGAGAGAGAGAGAGGCAGAGGGAGAAGCAGGCTCCCTGTAGGGAGCCTGATGTGGGACTCGATCCTGGGACTCTGGGATTATGCCCTGAGCCAAGGGCAGATGCTCAACCACTGAGCCACACCCAGGTGTCCCGAGATATGTTCCTTCTAAACATACTTCATTGAGAGTTTTTATCATGAATGCATGTTACACTTTGCCAACTGCTTTTTCTGTATCTATTTAAATGATCATATGGTTCTTATTCTTTCTTTTATTGATATGATGTATCACATTTCTTCTTAAGATATTATTTTAAGTAGGGGTACCTGGGTGGCTCAGTTGGTTGAGCATCTGACTCTTGATTTTGGCTCAGGTCATGATCTCAGGGTCGTGGGATTGAGCCCTGTATCAGGCTCCACACTCAGCAGGGAGTTTTTAAAAAATATTTTATTTATTTATTTATTCAAGAGAGATAGAGAGAGACAGAGAGAGGCAGAGACACAGGCAGAGGGAGAAGCAGGCTCCATGCAGGGACCCTGATGTGGGACTTGATCCTGGGAATCCAGGATCATGCCTTGAGCCGAAGGCAGACACTCAACTGCTGAGCCACCCAGGCATCCCTCAGCAGGGAATTTGCTAGAGATTCTCTCCCTCTCTCTCTGCTTCTGCCTTCCTTGCTTGTGCTCTCTCTCTCTAAAAATAAAATCTTTTACAAAAAGATGTTATTTTAAGTAACCTCTTTAGCCAAAATGCGACTTGAACTCACAACTCTGAGATCAAGAGTTGCATGGTCCTCCTGACTGAGCCAGCCAGGTGCCCCTGATGTGATGTATCACATTGATTTACAAATATTGAACCACTAAAATAGAGTATTTTTGGGTGGGTTTTTATTTTTTAATTTTTTTGTATATTTTTTTATTGGAGTTCTATTTGCCAACATATAGCATAACACCCAATGCTCATCCTGTCATGTGCCCCCCCTCAGTGCCCATCACCCAGTCACCCCATTCCCACACCCACCTCCTCTTGGGTGGGTTTTTATAAAATATGAATCCCTTATGTTCAAAAATACATTTAAGGGGTGCCTGGCTGGCTCATTCAAAAGAGCATACAACTCTTGGGGCACCTGGGTGGCTTAGTCAGTTAAGTGTCTGCCTTGACTCAGGTAATGGTTTCGGGGTCCTGGGATCTAGCCCCCTGTCAGGCTCTCTGCTCAGTGAGGAGTCTGCTCCCTCTCCCTTTGCCCCTCTCCCAGCTTATGTTTTCTCTTTCTTTCTCAAATAAATAGATAAAATATTTAAAAAAAAGAGGATACAACTCTTGATCTTGAGGTTGTAAGTTTGAGTCCCACCTTGGGTGTGGAGATTACTAAAAAAATAAACTTAAAAAAATACATTTAAAAAGCTTCGATGAAAAAAAAAAAAGCTTCGATGAGAATGCATAATAATTGAAGTCAGCCTCTTTCATGGAAGCACAGGGTAGAAGACCAACAGCCACCTCCCTAGGTGAGAAGTCCTCTGCAGATTTTGTACTTATCAAGGATTTTAGCTTCTTGCTCAAGGAAATTGCAGAGAGGATTCTTTAATCCTCCTCAGCATGGGGACGGTGGTAAGGGTGTGAAGAGGCACACCCTGAGGAAGGCAGGAGAACTTGCTGCTGCTGAAGAGGGAAGGTTAAGGTGGAGATTACTTAGCTAGCTGGAAGAACAAAGTTCAGTCTAGGCTCCACACCCCTTCCTGGCCGGCTGCAAGCCCCTAGCCTCAGCATTCAAAATTAGAATATTTTATAAATTGGTCCCAAATTGAAGAGAGAAGGTCACTTCTGTTGGAGGGTGGAAAATGCACCCCCTAGTCAGGCTGGGGTTAGGGACTGTTGATAGAACAGCCCTTTCTGTCTCTACCTGGTGGAACAAAGGAAACAAGTCTTCAGTGAGGGAGACTTGCTACTTACCTGAGGCTTTGGTTGCGGTTGGCCCAACCAGCACTGGCTGTTTCCTGATTGACATTTAGCTTTAGCTCTTCAGCACTGTTGTTTCCTTGTGTTTGTAAAACTGGAGGGAGATTTGTCAAACTTCCTCTTGCCCAAGTTCTGGATGATTCCTTGCTTCTTGAATTTGCTTTCTTTTCTTTCTTTCTTCCTCCCTTTCTTTCCTTCAGATTTTATTTATTTATTCATGAGAAACACACAGAGAGAGGCAGAGACATAGGTAGAGGGAGAAGCAGGCTCCTTGCAGGGAGCCTGATGCGGGACTCCATCCCAAACCCCAGGATCACACCCTGAGCTGAAGGCAGATGCTCAACTGCTGAGCCACCCAAGCATCCCTTGAATTTGTTTTCATATGATCAGGTTCTCATAGCCAGTACCACCCTTAGATCTGGGCAAGAGGGGTCCCTGCTCCAGACCGTGCATTTCAGAAAGCACCACAGGTCACAAAGACACATTTATCAACAAACACATGGGCACCTCTGGGCTTAGAATCAGCTAGTCAGCATTGGCACTGCCCAGCCCAAGATCTTGAATGTCCACTCCTGTGACTGACAGGGTCTAGGCCCCAGGAAACACTGCTCCATGGGCATAGACCTGTGTCCTTCAAATAAAAGGCGACCAAGGCTACATGCTGTGGAGATCTAGAAGTTGTGCTGCAGATGCCAGAGGTAGTCAGGGTTTTGGAGTGTGAGGTAGAGGCTTTGAGGGACTGAAGTGCTTGAGAAGTGGCAGTATCAGACTTACCAACTCTTTCCTCTCAGAACTGTTCATGGTTCTGGAGGTTCTCATGAATGAAAGGGGTTTTCACAGCATGGCAGCTGAGGATCATTGGCAGTATTGAATCATATTTAAAAACATATAAACAGGGCAGCCCGGGTGGCTCAGCGGTTTAGTGCCGCTTTCAGCCCAGGGCGTGATCCTGGAGTTCTGGGATCGAGTCCCACGTCAGGCTCCCTGCATGGAGCCTGCTTCTCCCTCTGCCTGTGTCTCTGCCTCTCTCTCTGTCTCTCGTGAATAAATAAATAAAATATTTAAAATAAAAAAATATTTAAAAATATTTAAAAAACTAACAATATAAAAAACAATTTGTATTACTCTTTTAAAAAAGATTTTATTTATTTATTTATTTGAGAGAGAGTGCGTGTGCACGAGTTGAGGGAGAAGCAGAGGGAGAAGCAGAGGGAGAAGCAGAGGGAGAAGCAGGCTCCTCACTGAGCAGGGAGCCCGATGTGGGGCTTGATCCCAGGACCCTGAGACCATGACCTGAGCCGAAGGCAGATGCTTCACTGACTGAGCCACTCAGGTACCTCTTTATTATTCTTAATTTGCTATGTATGTGGGTTTGGACCTAATGTGTGCAATGTGATGCCATTTTTTAATTTTATTTACTCTTATAAGATATTTCTTAAGAATTAAATTTTCAAAAACTTACATGTTTTCCCAAATGTGATGGGTTTATTTTATTTTACTCTGATGCAAGACCAAAAATTTCACTTCAGCACAGAGACCAATATATTATTATTACTTTTTTAAAAAAGATTTTATTTTTTATTCATGAGAGACACACACACACAGAGAGAGAGAGAGAGAGAGAGAGAGAGGCAGAGACATAGGCAGAGGGAGAAGCAGGCTCCATGCATGTGGGACTCGACCCTGGGTCTCCAGGATCAGGCCCTGGGCTGAAGGCAGCGCTAAATCGCTGAGCCACCCAGGCTGCCCGAGACCAATATATTAAAATGTCATGAAAAAGTGGCTAAAAATAGATCTGCCCTACAACCCAGCAATTGCCCTGTTGGGGATTTACCCCAAAGATACAGATGCAATGAAACGCCGGGACACCTGCACCCCGATGTTTATAGCAGCAATGTCCACAATAGCCAAACTGTGGAAGGAGCCTCGGTGTCCACCGAAAGATGAATGGATAAAGAAGATGTGGTTTATGTATACAATGGAATATTCCTCAGCCATTAGACACGACGAATACCCACCATTTGCTTCGACATGGATGGAACTGGAGGGTATTATGCTGAGTGAAATAAGTCAATCGGAGAAAGACAAACATTATATGGTCTCATTCATTTGGGGAATATAAAAAATAGTGAAAGGGAATAAAGGGGAAAGGAGAAAAAATAAGTGGGAAATATCAGAAAGGGAGACAGAACATGGAAGACTCCTAACTCTGGGAAACGAACTAGGGGTGGTGGAAGGGGAGGAGGGCGGGGGGTGGGGGTGACTGGGTGGCGGGCACTGAGGTGGGCACTTGATGGGATGAGCACTGGGTGTTATTCTGTATGTTGGCAAATTGAACACCAATAAAAAAATTATTATTAAAAAAATAGAAATAATAAAAAAGAAAAAAGAAAAAAGAAAAAGTGGTGTGGGACATGCAGGATGTGATGTATAAGCTGGAAGGCTGGGTCATTTCCTTTGTAACGTGACACTGTATCGTGGCTGAGGAACACATTTAAAATCATATTTCGGAACTCACCTAAAATGTGGCACAAACATGACAACTTCCAGGCATGCCTTCAAGTATCTCCTGTAGGATGGACTTGTGATCTCTAGACTTCAGTGTGGGGAGGATTACAGTTCTTTGGAAGAATAAAAAGTGCATACTTTTAAATTTCACAGAAGAGTTTTAAGGCTAAAACAGTGGGTTCTCTTCACCTCCAGGAACAAATTGGATGCTTTACTCAAAACCACATTAAGCTTCTAGTTCAGGGGCACCTGGGTGACTCAGTGGTTGAGTGTCTGCCTTCGGTTCAGGTGGTGATCCTGGGGTCCTGGGATGGAGTCCTGCATTAGGCTCCCTGAGGGAAGCCTGCTTCTCCCTCTGCCTGTGTCTCTGCCTATCTCTAATGAATAAATAATCTTAAAAAAAAAACTTTCTAGTTCAAATCCCAACCCAACCTTGTGACCTCCTGCACTGAAGTTCTTTCTGTTGATTAAGGCTGATAGGGTCAGTTTGACTCCAGGCCGAAGAGTCGGAGTATAACCCAGTCTGATCAGACTGGCATTATTTACTTCAGCAGACAGAGAAGTTCTACAATCCAGCATGTATTTAGCAGCGATGCCAAAATGGGTATTATTACTGCTGGGCCTCTAAGCAAGGTTTATTGATGTTTCAATCTTCTCGTTAACCTTCTAATAGACAGACTCCAAATTCAGTGTCATCATTCACATGAGTGTGCAGCTGGAAGTCTGCAGCCTTGTAACCCAGGGCGAAATTGTTCTGTGACAGTTTGGATTTGGCTGTGTCAAAACTCATCTGATAGCCAGCAAGCCAGCCTTCAAAGGCTAACACAGCCCAGCCATAGATGGATGATCCAGAAAAATCTCTACCAACGTTACTGCCAAGACTGAAACAATCTCGTTTATAGGAGGCCTTCAATTTTCCACTCTTCTTTCCTGTGTTTGGTACAAATATAGTATCAAGAGTTTGTTTCAACTCTTCAGCCAACTTATTCTCCAAAGATATTTTTGTTGCAGGAGTATTATCTGTGTTCCATTTCTGGGTGAAGGTAAGTCTGTAGTTACAGACCTTATATTTGGTCTCTAGGTTGCCTGATGCTTTCCCTGTATCAGTGTAAGCATGACTAGAAGTAGAAAGTTCCACTCTACTACAAGACTTGGTTCTCAGATCTCTTTTGACTACTCTAAATCCATATCCTTCATTGAAGACATCCTTGGCGGTCTTTCCTAGGTCACGGTAAGTCAGTGCATTACACATATATCCAATCAGAGGCCCGGACTCTGTTCCACCAGGGCAATGCCAAAGGTCTTCTTCCAAAAACTTAAATTTAATATGTTATCTTTATTTAAAGAACTTAGATAAAATTTTTTTCTTAGATAAAAATTTGATATATGTTGATTATATTTGCCATTTAGCTAAAAATGTTTTGATTGTGTTAAAATACATATAACAAAATTTATCATCTTAATCATTTTTTCCCTAAGATTTTATTTTTTTGTTTGTTTGACAGAGAGCGCAAATAGGTGGAGCAGCAGGCAGAGGGAGAGGGAGGAGCAGACTCCCCGCTGAGCAGGGAGCCCGATGTGGGGCTTGATCCCATAACCCTGGGATCATGATCCAAGCCAAAGGCTTATATCATGCTTAACTGACTGAGCTACCCAGGTGCCCCTCATCTTAACCATTTTTAAGTGTATAATTCAGCAGTATTACGTACATTTATACTGTTCAACCATCACTACCATTCCTCTCCTAAACTCTTCGTCTTGCAGAACTGTAAGTTTGTACCCATTGACCACTAATTCCTTATTCCTCCCTTCTCCAGCCTTTGGCAACCGCTGTTATTTAATTTTAATATAACATTTTAAATATTTAAAAGATTTGTTTATTTATTTTAGAGAGGTGGGGGAGGTGCAGAGGGAGAAGGAGAATCTCAAGCAGACTTCCTGCTGACTGGAGTCCAATGCAGGGCCTAGTCTCACGACCCAGAGATCATGACCTGAGTCAAAATCAAGAGTCTGATGCTTAACCAACCAAGCCACCCTGGCACCTTGACATTTTAAATATTTTAGAAGAAAAATATTTTAAAAACATATGAAGATGTTTAAATATTTTGGTTTTTACTACCTCTTTTAATTTTAAAAATTGATATAATTTTATATATCAAACATTTAAATGTGTACAATTTTAATGCAATTACCTCTTGTGAGATAATAGAAAATATATAAATATACGTTGGTTTCTGTCCTTGGTTTCTGGTAGAGAGCTCCTAAAACCCCTTGTAAATTCCCAAGTGGTAAGAGCACTAGGAGCATCTTTCATTTTATTTTATTTTTATTTTATCTTTTTTGCATATTTTGTTTTAATATTTGGCCTTAGACCCAGGTTTGTGATACAGAGTTCCTAAATCCTTTGTAATTTTCTAGGTGATAGCAATGTCTTTTTCTTTTTTTTAAAAGATTTATTTAGAGGCTCCTGGGTGGCTAAGTTGGTTGGGCATCTGCCATCAGCTTGGTTCATGATCCCAGGGTCCTGGGGTCAAGCCCCACACTGGGCTCTCTGCTCAGCATCAAGTTTGCTTCTCTCTCTTCTTCTGTGATCTCTCTGGCTCTTTCTCTCAAATAAAAATATCTTTTAAAAATTTATTTATTTTTAGAGAGCGAGCGAGTGCATATGAGCAGGGGGAAGGGCAGAGGGAGAGAATCTTTCAGGCAGACTCCCCACAGAGTGAGGAGCCAAGTGTGATAGGAGGCTCAATCCCACAACCCATGAGATTGTGACCTGAGCTGAAACCAAGAGTAGGATGCTCAACTGACTGAACCACCCAGGCGCCCCTACAATATCTTCCATTTTAATGAAACTGCTGCTGGTGGCTCCTGGATGGGGGCTGGTCACTGGAAAGACCAAATCATGATTAGAAGGTAGAATTTTTAGCTTTACTCTCCATTCTCCAGAGGGAGAAGAGGAGCTAGAAATGAAGTTAATGATCAATCATGCCTCGATGAGGAAGTCTTCATAAAAACTCAAAAGTACAGAATTCAGAAAGCTTCTCTGTTTCCGGGTTGGTGAACACATGGAAATGCCAGGGAGTGCTACATGATGAGAGGGCATGGAAGCTCCACCCCCTTTCCCACACTTTGCCCTATGCACTTTTTTTTTTAAGATTTAAATTTATTCATGAGAGACACACAGAGAGGCAGAGACATAGGCAGAGGGAGAAGTAGGCTCCCCATGAGGAGCCTAATCTTCGACTCAATCGCAGGACTCAGGATCACGACCTGAGCTGAAGGCAGACTCTAAACCGCTGAGCTACCCAGGCGCCCCTCTTTTTTTTTTTTTAAGATTTTATTTATTTGAGAGAGAGCGAGAGAGGAGGGGGAGGAGCAGAGGGAGAGGGACAAGCAGACTCCACACTAAGTGCAGAGCCCAATGTGGGGCTCTCGATCCAATGACCCTGAGATCGTGCATGGCCTGAGCCAAAATCAAGAGTCAGATGCCCAACCAGCTGAGCCACCCAGGCACCCCTATGCACCTCTTCATTTGGACATTCATCTGTATCCTTTGTTAGACTCTTATAATAAAATGGTATACAGTAAGTAAACTTTTCCTGAGTTCTGTGAGCTCCTCTAACAAATTAATTGAACCCAAAGAGGGGGTCATAGCAACCTCTGACTTATAGTGGATCTGGCAAGAACAGGCAACAATCTGGACTTGTGACAGGCATCTGAAACGGGTGGGGGGCAGTCTTGTGGGGCTGAATCCTTAACTGTGGGATCTCATAGTAGTGTCAGAATTGAGTTAAATTGTAGGACGCCCAGCCAGTGTCACAGAGGATTGTTGGCGAGGGACACCCCCACGCATGTGGTGTTACAAGTGTTGTGAGTGTGGTAGTCTTGTGAGAATAAAAGAGATACATATAAGAAGACTGAGTTTTTCCTAACACACATCTTCTATTAAAATCCTTTAGATAATTGCTGTTAAGAGAACATAAATCATGTAAACTTTTTTTGATTATAGCAGCATAATTTGTGATTTTATAAAATAAAGGCAATGCTATTATATAAATTATATACATCTTTCTTAAAGTTTTTTAAATTTTTATTTATTTATGATAATTACACAGAGAGAGAGAGAGAGAGGCAGAGACATAGGCAGAGGGAGAAGCAGGCTCCATGCACCGGGAGTCCGACGTGGGATTTGATCTCGGGTCTCCAGGATCGCGCCCTGGGCCAAAGGCAGGCTAAATTGCTGCGCCACCCAGGGATCCCTACATACATCTTTCTTATTACTCATCCAAACTCAAAGGATACACAGGTACCCACAAACATAACTGATTTCAGTAGTCTTTGATATATTTTTAAAAGATTTTTTAAAAAATATTTTATTTAGGGGATCCCTGGGTGGCTCAGCAGGTTAGCGTCTGCCTTTGGCCCAGGGCGTGATCCTGGAGTCCCAGGATTGAGTCCCATGTGGGGCTCCTGGCATGGAGCCTGCTTCTCCCTCTGCCTGTGTCTCTGCCTCTCTCTCTCTATCATGGATAAATAAATAAAATCTCTTAAAAAAAGATTTTACTTATTTGAGAGAGAAAGAGCAAGAGAGAGCACGAGCTAGGGGGAGGGGCAGAGGCAGAGGGAGAAGCAAACTCCTCACTGAACAGGGAGCCTAACATGGAGCTTGATCCCAGGACCCCAGGACCATGACATGAGTGGAAGGCAGACACTTAACCAACTGAGCCACCCAGGTGCTGCCCTTTAAAGATTTTTAAAATTTATTTTTATTTTTTCAGTTTTTTAGATTTATTTATTTATTATTTATTTATTTATTTATGAATGAAAGAGAGAGAGAGCATGCAGGAGGGAAAGACAGAGGGAGAGGGAGAAAGAGAATTGTAAGTAGATTCCCTACTGAGCACAGAGCTCGATGCAGGGCTTGATCCCATGAGCCTGGGATCATGACTTGAGCTGAAACCAAGAGTTGTATGCTTAACCAACCGAGCTACTCAGGTACTCTTAAGATTTTAATTTTAAGTAATCTCTACACCCAACATGGGGCTTGAACTCAGAGCCCTGAGATCAAGAATTGCATGCTCCACTGACCAAGCCAGCCACGTGACCCAGTAGTCTGTGATATTTTACTGACTTTTAGTCATATGAAAGATGGTAGCTTAGGGACGCCTGGGTGGCTCAGTGGTTGAGCGCCTGCCTTCGGCCTAGGGCATGATCCTGGAGTCCTGGGATCGAGTCCCACATCAGGCTCCCTGCGTAGAGCCTGCTTCTGTCTCTGCCTGTGTGTCTCTCCCTCTCTCTTGCTGTGTCTCTCATGAATAAATAAATAAAATCTTTAAAAAAAGAAAGATCATAGTTTAATTTAAATTAAAAAAGACTAACTCACTTAAAATATAAAAAAATAAAAAACCATAGCTTTACATATATACTTCCAATTTTGTCGTGTGTGAGTGTATTAGTCAAGATAGGAGAATAGAACATACTTTATTCGACAGTTTGCTAGTTCCATGTATAACTTAGTCTTTATACATATGGTATAGGGACTTCCCTTTGTACTCTTGTCCTGGACAGTTTAGGGTTGCCAGATTTAGCAAGTAAAAATACAAAAGCAAAGTTAGATTTGAATTTCAAATAAACAACAAATAAGTTTTTAGGATAAGCTTGTTTCATGAAGTATAGTTGAAATATACTAAAGAAGTATGTTTTGGTTATCTGAAATTTAAATTTATTGGGCCATTGTCCTCTACTTTACCTGGCAACATGAGCTGAATTGCTCAAATGTAAGAAGACATCTACAACCTAGTCTAATCTGTTGTGAATTTTTACTATAATTCAACTTTATCTGACCTGTTCTTATTTTTTATTTTTTGTCTTTTTATTTTTTTAAATATTTTATTTATTTATTCATGAAAGACAGAGACAGAGAGAGAGAGGCAGAGACACAGGCAGAGGGAGAAGCAGGCTCCATGCAGGGAGCCTGACATGGGACTTGGGCTGAAGGTGGTACTAAACCGCTGAGCCACCCAGGCTGCCCCGTTCTCATTTTTTTTAAGTTTTTCATTGTAAAGTAAAAAACAAAAAGTGCCTAAAACTTACATGTGTGATTTAACAAATATTTGCAATGTGAACACCCACATCAGCAACACCCAGATAAAAAAATAGGACATCATTTCCACTCTTGAAGTCCCTAGGTATCCCTTCCAATCATAGTTTTCATCTGTCCTCAAGAAACAATCCCTCTTCTGACATTTATAGTAGTCATTTCCTTGCTTTTCCTTACATTTTGACTATTCCTGTTTTTCCTTACATTTTGACCATTTGTGTCTGCATTCTAAAGCAATATAGTTTAGCAAACAAACAAAAAAACCAGAGACAGGGTGCCTGGGTGGCTCCGTGGTTGAGCGTCTGCCTCCGGCTCAGGGCGTGATCCCAGAGTCCTGGGTTCGAGTTCCACATCAGGCTCCCTGCATGGAGCTTGCTTCTCTCTCTGCCTGTGTTTCTGCCTCTCTCTGTGTGTGTGTGTCTCTCATGAATAAATAAATAAAATCTTTAGAGAAAAGAAACACCAGAGACAGACTCATAAATACAGAGGACTAACTGGTGGTTGCCAGAGAGGAGAAGTGGGGGGAATGGGCAAAATAAATGAAGGGATTAGGAGGTACAAGCTTCCAGTTGTAAGATAAATAAGTCACGGGGATGAAAAGTACAGGATAGAGAATGTAGTCTAATAATGTAATAATGTTGTATGGTGACAGATGGTAACTAGACTTATCATGGAGAGCATTGTGTAATGTACCGAATTGTTGAGTCATAATGTTGTATACCTGAAACTAATCTAACATTGTTATCAGCTACACTTCAATAAAAAAAAGAGATAAGTGGCACCTGGGTGGCTCAGTCAGTTAAGCGTCCAATTCTTGGTTGCAGCTCAGGTCATGATCTCAGGGTCATGAGCTTGAGCCCTGCCACGGGTTCTGGGCTATATGTGGAGTCAGCTTGGGATTCTTTCCCCACCCTCTCGCTTCCCTCTCTGTTCCTCCCCCCTACTCTTGCACTCTCTTTCTCTCAAATAAATGAATAAATAAATAAAATCTTTCAAGAAAAGAGATAAATCAATATGGTTTTACTTCTTTATTTTTAAATAATCCCTATGCCCGACATGGGGCTCGAACTCACAAACTCAAGATCAAGAGTTGTGGGATCCCTGGGTGGCGCAGCGGTTTGGCGCCTGCCTTTGGCCCAGGGCGCAATCCTGGAGACCTGGGATCGAATCCCATGTCGGGATCCCAGTGCATGGAGCCTGCTTCTTCCTCTGCCTATGTCTCTGCCTCTCTCTCTCTCTCTCTCTATCATAAATAAATGAAAAAAAAAAAAGAGTTGTATGCTCTACCAACTGAGTCAGCCAGGCACCCCACTATGGTTTAGCTTTGCCTTTGCTTGAACTTTACAGAAATCAATTATACTTCATGTATTTGGAGGGGGTGCTAACTACTCTATATTGTGGCATGTAGCTTTAGCTCATGCATTCTTACTGCTATATAGCATTCCATGGTTGAACATTATGTAATGGTCTTATTCTTCCTGCTGGTGAGAGACAGTTCAGTGTTTCCAGTTTGGAGTACTCATAAAGAATGCTACCATGACCATTTTCCCATGTATATCCTTGTGCATGTATACAAGGATTTTGATAGGGATACACTAGGGCTTAGATTGCCTAAATATGGAAATTAAATAAACATCCAAATAAGATTCATTGTATATATTAGAATTCTGTGCGTAAGAGATATGTGAATGAAAACAAAACTGAAGAATTCTAGATTTCTTCTTGCCTAATTCAATGAGCAACCTATTGTTAACATTTAAACCAGAAAACTCATTTTTTTCTAAAGGAAATAGAAGTTTATTGAATACACTGCAAGGGAGCAACAGGCAGGATAACAAAGGAGACTCTCTACAAAGATTTTTTTTAAAGGTTTTATTTATTTATTCATGAGAGACACACAAAGAGAGAGGCAGAGACACAGGCAGAGGGAGAAGCAGGCTCCATGCAGGGAGCCCAGTGTGGGACTCGAACCCAGGACCCCTGGATCATGCCCTGAGCCGATGGCAGACACTCAACCACTGAGCCACTCAGGTGTCCCAAATATTTGTTTTTTTAATTTAAGTTCCATGCCCAATGTGGAGCTTGAACTTGTAACCCCAAGATCAAGAGTTGTGTGCTCTACCAACTGGGCCAGCTGAGCACCCCCAAAACTCTGTCATTTTTACATACATGTGTGAATATACATTTCTACCTCTTCTTGCTTCTTTTACTTAGGTTTAGATATCATAGGCTTTCATTTTGTGGTATTCTGAAGCTCCTGGTCCTAGGAGAAGGGGAATACAAAGTAGCCATCTTCAATCTTCTTGATCTTTTCCTTTTATCTTGCCAGTTTTGTGGCATCCATTGGGTTGTTACATCAGCGCAACTCAGTCTACCTATAATTATGGTGTCTGTGTGTAGGAAACAAGACTTGGAAAGGAGGCAGAAACAGATCCTGCTGACCTAGACCAATTTTTTCCAAGTGGAATATCTGTAATCAGGCCAGTAATGATATTTTCCTGGAGAAAGAATTGAGTGAATTTAAGAAAAGAGTTTTAAAGTGCAACATGCATGTGTCTGGGCTGGGGGTGGCATTGAAATGCAAGACAATGTAAGAGTTTGGTTCAATATCACCTCCTTTTTTTTTTTTCCCAAAAGATTTTATTTATTTATTCATGAGAGACACAGAGAGAGAGGCAGAGACAAAGGCAGAGGGAGAAGCAGGCTCCATGCAGGGAGCCCAATGCAGGACTCGATCCCAGGACCCTAGGATCATGACCTGAGCCAAAGGCAGATGCTCAGCCACTGAGCCACCCAGGTGCCCTTCACCCCCTTTCTGGAAGAAACATAATTTTAGTGATACCAGCCTTGTCCTGTGAAGAAAGGGAACTCCTCCAGGAGTAAAGGGATATAAAAGTTTTAGGAAGAAATATTGGTGATTAAAGAAATATTTTGATTGGAAATAGCCTTTTATTTTATTATTTTTAAAAGATTTTGTGTATATATGTATGTATGTATGTATTTAGAGCAAGCAGAGGGAGGGAGGGGCAGAGGGAGAGGGGAAGAGAGAATCTCCAGTGGACTCCCCACTGAGTGCAGAGCTCAGTGTGGGGTTCAGTCCCATGACCCTGAGATCATGACCTGAGCTGAAATCAAGAGTTGGACATTCAACCAACTAAGCCACCGAGAAGCCCTGGAAAAGGCCTTTGAAACAGGTCCCTAACCTAGAAATCACAAAGCAAAAAACTGGTAGTTCTGATAATATAAAAAATGTCTATGTGAAGCAAAATACCATAACTAAAGACAAAAGCTAAATACAGACACCTCGCCTCAATTTTTAAAAATACATGTGACAGACTATATGCTAATTTCCTGAATATACAAAGAGCTTGTACATATCAATGAGAAAAGGACCAGTAATCTAACAGAAAATAGGCAAGGGGCAGGAGCAGGTGCCATTTACAGAAAAATATAAGTGGCTAATAAGCTTGTGATATGATCCTCAATGTAATTTCTAACTTAAAAAATGCAAATTAAAACAACCATATTAGCCTGTCTAGTGGTCAAAGATTTAAAAGTTTGATAGAACGAGGACATGGTGGAAATAGAAATTCTCATTCTGTATTGGTATATATGCAAATTGACAACTCCTTCAAGGAGATGATTTAGCAGTACCTAGCAATTTGGCAATAGTTAGCACGGTTTAAAAATGCACAAACACTTTGACTCAGCAATTCTACTTCAAAGAGTTCAGCCTGCAGATATACTGAAACAAGTGGGTACAGATAAATCTAGAAGAATGTTTATTGTCTCATTGCTGGTACTGTACAGTGATATAAATCGGATAAGTAATTTGCAATACATCTTTATTGTGGTAGAATGAGGTAGGTCCATGGGTGCTGATGTGTGAAGATCTCTGTGGTAATCAGTAAAGATGTTCCCAAAAGCTCTGCCTCTCTTCTGCCTCCCCACACAGGGTAGGGTTGTACTTTCCCATCTTCTTTATTTAAAAATTTTTTAAAAATTTATTTTAGAGAGAGTGCATGAGAGTGTGGTGGGGGGGGGGAGTTGCTGAGGGAGAGAGTGTTAAGCAGATTCTGTACTGAGCTTGGAGCCTGATGCAGTACTTGATCTAATGACCCTGAGATCACGAGTTGAGCCCACCCAACTGATCAACTGCACCACCCAGGTGCCTCTCCCATCCTCCTTGAAGAGAGGTGTGGCTACATGGCTTGTGGCCAATGTTATCTGAGCAGAAGTGACATATGTCCCTTCTGGGTAAACACCTTAAGGGCTGGTAGGTGACATCCCCTTCTTCCTGCCCCTGCGATTTGGACACAAATGTTGAAGTGACTATGATGAGCATGTGCTCTTAACTATCTGAGTTAGTAGGAGTGGGAAATAAACATTTAAACCACTGGGATTGTGAATGCTTTTCATTACCTCAGCATATTCTAGCCTATTCTGACTAATATGATCTCCAAGATAATTATGTGAAAAAAACCCTAAGTGCCAAAAGAGTGATCTCATTTGTATGTGTGTGTATTTATATGCTTAAGAAATTTCTGGAAGGGTTCCTGAGAAACTTAACAGGGTTTACAGCAAAGGTGTTGAAAGGAGGCAGAGATGGGGAAGGCAGCTTCTGCTTTTCACATTATAACATTTCACATTATAGTTGGATTTTAAAAAAAAACAAGCCACCATGACCATGGTAAGTTTAAATTTAAAACCAGCCAGTGTTTCCACAAAAAGATTTCTGCAAGAACATTCGTGGCAGCTTATTCATAGTAGCCCCAAACTGGAAATAGCCCAGATGTCCATCTATAGGAGGATAGATAAACAAATTGTGGTATATTCATACAATGGAATACTTACTACCCAGCAATGAGAATGAATGAACCACACTGAATGTAACCGCATAGAAACTCATACAGATATGACATTGAATAAAAGAGGCCACACACAAAAGAATGTGTAGTTTATTCTGTTTATGTATAGACACTGGCAAAGCTAATTTATGGTGTTAGTAGTCAGGATACTGGTCATGTAAGGAGGCGAATGGGCTTTGATTGGAAATGGGCTCCACCAGGGAGCTCCTGGGGTAAGGGCTACAAGGATGTGCTCAGTTTGTGGGAATTCATGGAGCTGTATCTTATCATTTGTGCACTTTTCCATATATAGGCTACACTTCAATAAAAAATACAGACCCAAACCTGGTTGATATAAAAAATAAACAGGTAGGGGTGCCTGGCTGGCTCAGCCGGTAGAGCATGGGACTCTTAATCTCGGGATTGTGAGTTCGAGCCCCCACGTTGGGTGTAGCAGTTATTTAAAAATAAAATGTTAAAGAAAAAGAAAAGAATTAACAGATAGTCAGAAGGCAGTGCTTGGCAGAGCTGGGGTAGCATGTCCCAGCCAGTGGTGCCCCGTTGGCCACAAATCCTCTAATGCAGGCAGGGGCACGTTGGCGCACTGGAGCCCCAGGAGCTCAGTGTCCTCATGTGAGCCCACAAATACAATCCAAGCAGGCTAGCCTCCCTTCCCATGCATGACCTCAGCACCAGCTGCTTAGCATTGCACTTAAAAATTCTGTGTGGACATCTGCTGGAGCCTGATTGGTGACCAGGGCTTTCCCGTGGGGACAGGGCATCCTTGGCAACCAGGGCAGGAGTCTTGTTCTATTGCAGGAGAGATGCAGAAATACAAGCTGGAGCAGAAGCTGCTGGCCTCTTGGCAGCGATGCTTAATTAGCCTCCTGCAGGAGATTTGGTTTTTAATATAAAAAACACTCTAATTTAAGCAATTTTATTGAACAATGAATCGAATGAAAAGCAGTCTTATTGTTTAATCCATTCCTCTGTAGTGCAATTCAGGGCTCCCACCAGGTTCAAACTACTTTCATAAAATACTAAGACATTGTTTGCCTTTTCCCCTCTCATTCTCTCTCTGGTATACAGTGGAGTTTTCCAAGGGCTATGTATGTTTGCTAACACAAAAGATTGAAGGGCAGAGCGCTTGGAGAATCCAGCTGTCTTCTATTAAGCCATACACGAGAGATTTGCAAAAGTGTAAAACAATGCCAATTTTCTGGCTATTTTGTTTGTGTGTTTTGCAAAATACAGTTTTTTTCCCCATAAAAGTATATGGTTTAAGTTAATATGTAATGGGTTTCTTATTCTCATTTTTAAAAAATATTTTATTTATTTATTTGAGAGCACAAGCAGGCGGGGAGAGAGAGCAGCACACTCCTCACTGAGCAGGGAGCCAAATGTGGGGCTCAATCCCAGAACCGTGGGTTCATGACCTGAGTCAAAGGCAGATGCTTAGCCGAGTGAACCACCCAGGCGCCCCTCTTATTCTCATTTTAAATAAATATATGAATACATATTTTAAAAAGTTCTCAGCTTTAATTTCTGACACAGTAAATATTGATTGCTATAACCCACATGAACAAAAGCTCTGGGTCCTCAGTAATTTTTAAGAGTGTAAAGGGGTTCTGAGACTAAAACATTTGGGAATCACTGCTAGCTCTGTAGTTTTTTTTTTTTTTTTTTTTTTTTTTTTTTAAGATTTGGGGCACCTGGGTGGCTTAGTGGTTGGGATCCTGGGTCCTGGGATCAAGTCCATTTTGGGCTCCCTGTGGGGAGCCTGCTTCTCCCTCTGCCTATATCTCTGCCTCTTTCTTTGTGTCTTTCATGAATAAATAAATAAAATCTTACCAAAAAAAAAGATTTTATGTATATATGTATGTATTTTTTTAGAGAGTGTGTGGGAGCAGAAGCGGGGGGAGGGGCAGAGGGAGAAAGAGGATCTTAAGCAGGCTCTGCACCCAGCATGAAATCAAGAGTTGGACGCTTAATCAACTGAGCCACCTAGGCACCCCAAAGATTTTATTTTTTAAGTAATTTCTGCACCCGACACAGGGCTTGAACTTACAACCTGAGATCAAGAGTTGCATGCTATCTACTTGAGCCAGCTAGGCACCCCCGTCTATAGTTTTTTGTAAAGCTTTTGATTTTATAACTTCAGTTGTACAGAAAAGTTACAGAGCTATTACAGAGTTTTCATGCACGTTTCACCAAGCTTCCCCTGATATTAGCATCTTGCATAATATACATGGTACTTTAGTCAAAGTGAAGGAACCAGGGGATCCCTGGGTGGCTCAGCGGTTGAGCGCCTGCCTTCGGCCCAGGGCCTGATCCTGGAGACCCGGGATCGAGTCCCACGTCGGGCTGCCTGCATGAGCCTGCTTCTCCCTCTGCCTGTGTCTCTGTCTCTGTCTCTCTGTCTCTGTCTCTCTCTCTCTCTGTCTTTCATGAATAAATAAATAAAAAACAAAAAATAAGATGAAGGAATCAGCATTGGTACGTTTCATCCCTATACACTTACCAGTGCATGCCTTCTCTGTTTCACTTCATATTCTTTTGTATAACATTTTCATGTTTTTATTTATTATTATTATTTTTAAAGATTTTATTATTTATTCATGAGAATACACAGAGAGGAGACAGAGAGAGAGGCAGAGGCACAGGCGGAGGGAGAAGCAGGCTCCACGCAGGAAGCCCGATGTGGGACTCGATCTGGGGTCTCCAGGGTCACGCCCTGGGATGAAGGCGGCGCTAAACCGCTGAGCCACCTGGGCTGCCCCATTTTCATGTTTTTAGATGGTCTGCACATACCATTAAATCTTTGCTTAGTTGTCACCCATACTGTCATATATCATATTGATGAGTAGCCTGCATGCTTTTATTCAGTAGTTTTTTTTTTTCTGTGTATATGTGTGGAATCTTTGGCATGTATTCCCCAGAATAAAGTTATTGTGCCAAAGAGTGTGAATGCTTTTATAGTTCTTGTTATATATGATAATTGTATATATTATACTGTTTTAATTGTTTAACAAATACTCTCTTACAAAGTGTATCAGTTGACTCTTTTGATTAAGAGGTACAGAAATCAAACTGAAACAGTTTAAGCCTCAAGAGAATTTCTTGAGGGGAGGAGATAAAGGGGAGTTGTTATTTAATGGATACAGGGTTTCAGTTTGGGATGATGTACAAAGTCTGGAGGATAGTGGTGATGCCTATACAGTGATGTGAGTATACTTAATCCACTGAATTGTACTCCAAAAAGAATTAAAATGGTAAATTTTGTGTTCTATATATTTTACCACAATTTCGTAAAAGAGAGAGGAGAATTTCTTGGGTCTAGCAATCGGATCTCACTTCGGGCATGGCTGGATCTAGGGGTCCAAGCAATATTATTAGGACTCTGGCCCACTCACTCCCATATCTTAGTTATTTTCTTTGTGTGGGTTTCAATCCTAGGTAGACTCTCTCCATGTGGCCATTGAGATGGTTACCAGGGTCACTAGATTTATGTCCTTAACCTTCAAAATCCTGGAGAATTTATCATGACTCTCCCCAGTGTCCGTGTCACTCCTTGAAAAGGGCTGTAATTGGCCTGCTTGGATTACATGCCCAATCTAGGAGAATTCACCTTTATGAGGATGAGTTACTCTGGCCATCTGGGTCACCTCCTCATCACAGCACCAGGGGATTGGCAGTTCCACCAAAGTCATGCAGAGTGGGGGAGGGGGAGTTCCCCAAAGAAAGAGATGACCTGTTACCCTTGTAGTAACTGAGAAGACATGGGGCCAGGCAAAAACAACAGATGTCCACTACATGTGTTCTGGATTTCCCGTGTAACCCAAGCACTACGAAAGAGAACATTTGAGTGTTTCAAAACATTCCTATGTGATCGGCATTTTGTTTTTGTTATTAAAAAAACATTAATGCTTTGTGGTTTGACCATCTGGTGGATGGTATTTCTGCCTTTCTGTGAATTCCAAATCTAATAAGTCGAAAAAACTCTTGATGTGTGCTAAATTAATGAAAAGAATGAGTCTTTGTGGTCCAATATAGGATCATAATTTTTTGCATGTTTGCGGTTGGTATGATCTTTGTATACTTGGAAAGGACTATATTACCCTGTCCCAGCTTAATTTTCTCCACATGTCTGCCAAACTCATTACTGTTTATGGAGCTGTCTTCTAGCACAAGCCCTGGAATTTAGTGAGTACTTCCTCCCAATTTTTATTAAATGAGTTATTCAGTCATACAGTATTTTCTAATTTATTTTTTTTAAGATTTTATTTATTTGCTCATGAGAGACAGAGGCAGAGACATAGGCAGAGGGAGAAGCAGGCTCCCTGTGGGGAGCCTGATGCGGGACTCGATCCCAGAACCCTGGGATCACGCCCTGAGCCAAAGGCAGCCGCTCAACCACTGAGCCACCCAGGCATCCCTCCAATTTATTCTTTGTCTATTATTTCCCCAAATGAAATGTTGAGGGTTCCAATTAAAATAATAGTTGTTTAAAAAATAAATTAATTAAAATAAAACAAAATAAAATAAAATAATAGTTGTTTTTATTTCTTCTTGCTTTTTTGTCCTTTGTCTTTCCTGGACTTTGTTGCAATAGTTTTTGTAACACATACATCTGGTATTTCTTGATTTTCATGATTTAATGTACATTTGGTCATTAGACCATGACCTTATTTATTTATTGTGCTGTCTTTTACTCTGACATCTGCTTTACTTGCTACCAAAATAGTAATCCTTGCTCTTCTTCTGTTCTTATAGGCATATCCCTTTACACTGCTACTCTGTTGATTTTTTTTTTTTTTTTTTGGTGTGTATATCTCTCATAGGCAACATGTGGTTAGATTTTGTTATTTTAACAGTCAATGAGCTGCCTTCTTTTTCTAAGGAGAATTCAGCCTGTTTACACTTAATACATTAACTGATGAAAATTTACCAAATCCTATTTCTTTTCAAATTTATCTTTTTCCGTTTAAATGTATGTCAATTTTTATCTGTTTTCTCTCTTTTAATTTGTGGACTTTTATATGGGGTACTGTATTTTTTTAAGTTTTATTTTTGAGTAATCTCTATACCCAACATGGGGCCTGAGCAGAAAAAAAAAAAAAAAAAAAAAAAAAAAAAAAAAAAAAAAAAAAAAAAAAAGACCCAAGGTCAAGAGTTGCATGCTCCGCTGGCTAAGCCAGCCAGGTGCCCCTATAGAGGGTACTTTTAAACTTTGTGTTTCCTTTGAAATTGTATCAGAACAAAACTGATATAACTCATCTGTTTTCTAGTATTTTTGATGTATTACGCTTTTACACAACTTTCTAGTTCTAGCATTTACTTCTATTATTAACCTGGGATACTCTGACTTCTCACACAGGAATGTTAAAAGCCTAGTTTGGGAAACTTTATTCTCTGCACTCCCACCCCTAATCATGTATGGTTGCTAGATATTATTAAAATTCAATCTGGGGCAGCCCTGGTGGCTCAGTGGCTTAGCCCCGTCTTCAGTCCAGGGCCTGATCCTGGAGACCCGGGATCGAGTCCCACATCGGGCTCCCTGCATGGAGCCTGCTTCTCCCTCTGCCTATGTCTCTGCCTCTCTCTCTCTATGCCTCTCATGAATAAATAAATAAAATCTTAAAAATAAAATAAATAAAATTCAATCTGTACCAATTGTTTCTTAAAATATTCACTGATTCATTTTACTTTTTTTTTTTTCCCCATCAGACTTATCTTTTGGTGATGTTAGAATGTACTCTGCTTGGCACCTGGGTGGCTCAGTCGGTTAAGCGTCTGCCTTCAGCTCAGGTCATGATCCCAGAGTCCTGGGATCAAGCCCCGCATGGGCCCCCCTGCTCAGTGGGGAGTCTGCTTCTCCTTCTCCCCCTGCCTCTCCCCTGGCCGGTGCTCGCTCTCACTCACTCTCTCTCTCAAATAAATAAATAAAATCTTTAAAAGAAAAAAGAATGTACTAAGCTCATGTTTGCATCTTGTGGTTTGATCCACAAAGAGATGTGTAACTGTTCCCCCATCACAGTGGGCATTTGTAGTGTGATGTTTATGGGAACTTGCTTTGGCATTATGCCCTCCATCCATGTTGAAGAGTATAATAAGAAGTAGCCCTGTTTAATTCTTTACTATATTCTTTAGAGATTAGAGAGAGATGGTTTTGGAGGCTGTTTTATTTTGTAGTTATATTTATTTTATTATTTATTTATTCATGAGAGACACAGAGAGAGAGGCAGAGACATAGGCAGAGGGAGAAGCAGGCTCCCTGTGGGGAGTCTGATGTGGGACTCCATCTCAGGTCCCCAGTATCACGATCTGAGCCAAAGGCAGACCATTAAGCACTGAACCACCCAGGTGCCCCTTGTTTTTATTATTTATTTATTTATTTATTTTTCTCAAAGATTTTATTTATTCATGAGACACACACACACACACACACACACACACACACACACAGAGGCAGAGACACAGGCAGAGGGAGAAGCAGGCTCCATGCAAGGAACCCGACGTGGGACTCGATCCCCAGTCTCCAGGATCACACCCCGGGCCGCAGGCGGCACCAAACTGCTGTGCCACTGGGGCTGCCCCTTCCCCTTGTTTTTAAATATTTCAGTGTCGATAGGTCTGTATACCTGGAGGAGAAAATTTTCCTTAGAAACAGTGGAATTGATTGTATTTTTATCTTTGCTTGAGCTGCTGGACAAGTAACCTTCTGTCATGAATTTTAGGTATTAACCTTAGCTTCATCTTTTTCCTGTCTTGTGTTCTTTTCTAGTTCTGTCCAATTTTTCTTTGGTTAGAAAAATCTTACTGTAGTTACCCAATGTATTATTATTATTATTATTATTATTAGTGTTGTATGCTACTAGAATCCCTTTTGGAATGAGATAAGTTTCCAGTAAAACTAAATGATAATATTCTTATTTATATATATTCCAAGTCAGCTCAGTGGATAGTTCCTAAAAGGTTGGCTAAGCATCTCCAAATTTGTGACACATCACCTGCGGACACCCACTGTACTAGAACTATGGAGGGCCATAGTTTTGCTTGATAATCCACTTAAGTGAAATAATACTCTTCAGTCTTTGTGAGAATCTTTCATGTGGAGTACTGTTGTTTCCACAAAAATCTTAAATCCAAGGAAACCACAGAGAACTCGCTTCTGATATGATATTTATAAAATGACCTTAGTTAGAGATGACCTTGGGGGAATCTGTATGAGGAAAGATTTTCGTGTTCAATTTAATGTTCATCTTAATGGTTGAAAAATCACGATGCTTTTTTGCATTGTCATCCAACTTGGTGACTGATATGAAGCATTATTAGACTGATTCTTTTTTATTTTTTTTGTTAGTCGCTGCAGAAATTCTTAATTTCTGAAAAGCATTCCTGAGTGATACAGAACAGAATTCTTTTGGGGGTTCAGCAGTCTTTGTTTAGAAAAGCAAGCTGATTGATGGGCCACTGTGACAGTAGAAAGAGAGCAGGGCTACCGCCACCTGGGAATGAGACAAAGAGAGCCAGACTACTTTAGCATAAGAAAAGAGTGAGAATTTGGGGGCTTTGCAGTGTTTGCTGAGGAGAGGAACAAAGGAGGTGGCCCGCTGAATGGCTGGAGGTGGGGCTGAGCTGGAGACCTGGCTGGGACCCAGCCAGGAAAGGGGAAAGGGGGTGACGGGAAAATAAATAGCGGGGGTGGGGGTGGGGGTGGGGGTGAGTATCAACCATTCTGTCTTAAAAACTCTCCTCTGTGTTCTTCGGAGGTAGCGATGGGGTGCTACCTCCAAATCCTGAGCAAGAGCCTGCACACATTCACCGCAGCCTTGGCGAGTAGGGTTTTGGGGAGGTTGCGGAGAAGGGGCTTTATCACATCTTCGGGTTGACGTGGAGTAGAGAGAAAATAGAGAAAATGTGCAAAGTGGGTGGCAGAGCCTTCTGAGCAAGCCGGAAATCAGAGCCGGAAGTCACTAGGTGAAACGCACCCTTCCCCTGCCGCACCCCGGCATCCGGCGCTTCCCCACAGATATTGGAAGAGGACACGGGGTTTCCCACCGCCACGGAATTGGACACCATCATTAGCATCTCAGAGGGCTGCATTACTGGAGCTGGCGGCTGCGTTAGCTGCCCTGGTCAGCTATTTTGCAGAGCGCCTGGCGCTGAAGGGCGGAAAAGTCGCCAGTCTCCGTGCTAGGTGTCAGGAGGCAGGAATCCTGTAGCTCCTCGCCTCCTGGTGAGGACTTAAAAGGCAAGTGCAGGTTTCTGGGGGGTCACTTTGGTAGCAGGCAAGTTGATCTTCCAAACATGTGATCTCAGCGTTTCATTTTATTCCCGCTGCCCCCTGGGTTTTTGGCTGGCTTGCCGAAAAGATGGCTCCTTTCAGTGTTCATTCACTCTGTTTCCAAAGCAAAAGAGTTCTCTTTGCAGCGTGCTTTCACTGAGATGTTGGAGAATCTGTGCTTTGTGAGTATGTTTTAAAAGTCTAAGGAGGACTTAGTAAGCATTTGGAAACTGCAGCTTTCAGGATGAAAGCAGGGATCTGTGGTCATGACATCATCAGAATTAATTACCCCTTTGCAAAAATCTGCCTGAATGGAGAAGAGGTGGGTGTGTCTATGTGGGTATTTAATGTGATGATTAAAATGTATTAATGATAGTTTTCACTTCCCTAGCATGGTTATACATCTTAGGATCTGCTTTAAAAGTGCTTCCACAAGCTTAAATTAGCCCTTATAATAACTCTACTAGGAAGAAGTAAAACAGCTCCATTTTACAAAAGAGGAAAGTGAAATATAAGGGGAGCTCGGCCTTCCTCCTTTGCTTCCACCAAGAATTGACATTCACAGGCTTTAAACGAGGAGCACAAATTTGATCATACCTTCACACGCTAGGTACCTGAGCCAAAACAGCACATTTTGGGGTCCATAAGAAATGATAGCTTGTTATAAGCCATCTCCTAAGGTTATCTACACAAACAAATGACAACAAAGAAAAAAAAAAAACACAGAAAACCTCAGACAGTAAATCGAATGGGCCACGAAACTCAGAAGTTCTCATTCTGTTTCCTCCTTGACCATTTTGAGTTCTGGGTTATATATGGAACTGTTCTAGATCAAAAAAAGGAGAAATGCTTGCTAATTATTCCACTCCTTATAGGTTATTTTCATTTCAAATGAAGGAAATGTAGGAAACTTAATAGGAATGCAGGGAAGAAAATACAGAGACAGAAAATTTTCTTCCCACCACATACCTTTAGCTGTATATCTGAAAGAGGTCAAATGAGGAGCATACTTTTTAAAAAGCTACTATGAATAATTTTTTTAAATTTATTTGAGAGAAGAGAGCACAGGGAGGAGGAGCAGCAGAGGGAGAGGGAGAAGCAATCTCCCAGCTAAGCAGGGAGCCCGATTCTCGGGGCTTGATCCCAGGACTCTAGGATCATGACCTGAGCTGAAGGCAGATGCTTAACCGACCAAGCCACCCAGGCACCCCATTATGAACAATTTTCAAACACACACCAAAGTCTAGAGACCTCATGTATTCATCAACAGTTTCTAGTTGTCAATTTTCTGCCTTTTTTTTTTTTTTTTTTTTTTAAGTAGGCTCCACGTATAGAGCCCAATGCTCTGTGGGGCTTGAACTCATGACCCTGATATCAAGACCTGAGGTGAGATCAAGAGTCGGATGCCCAACAGACTGAGCCACCTAGGCACCCCAACTTTCTGCTGTTTCTATTTCAATTCTCCCCTCCATTTGTTTTGTGGGAATATTTTAAAGCAAATCCCAGACATATAATTTCACCATAAATACTTCTATATTTTTTCCTAATGCATAAGAACATTAAAAAATAGGACATAATACCCTTATCACACCCAAAAGAAAGCTAATTCTGTATATTACCTAATGGTCTATATTTTATTTCTACTGATTGTTTCAGAATTGTCCAAAGATGCATTGTTTGACATCTTGTAAGTTTCTTTTAGTAACAGATCTCCCTTTCTTCTCCTCCTCCCCTATTCCGTTAATTTGTTGGAAAAATTGGATCATTTGCCCTGTAGAACTTTCCACAGTCTATATTTAGCTGATTGCATCTTTGATGTCTTTTAACACATTTCTTCATCCTTCATATTTCTTTAATTAGTAGCTAGATCTGGAGGCTTGATTAGCTTCAGGTTTTCTTTTTTGGCTGCAATTCGGTGATAGGGCTATGTACTATAGGTCACATCAGGAGGCACCTACTGTCTGCTTGTGCCATTTTGGAGGCATGTCAAGGATGATCAGTAGGATTCATGATTTCACTGCAATGTAGACATTTCCTCATTCTGTCACTTCTGGATTTATTAGCTGTGATTCTTTTACAAAGGAAAACTCCCTCATCAGCTAGTGCATTTGGTTATTGTAAAATATAGTTCATAAAGGAAAGGCAAGATAAATGCTTGATTCTTTCCCTTTAGTTACCACGTTTCAAAATAATGCTTTAGTAACCTCCAAAGCTGCTGCTGAAAGTGTTTCTCTTTTTTTTTTAGATGATTTTTTAGAATTTTTATTTATTTATGATAGTCACACAGAGAGAGAGAGAGAGAGAGAGAGAGAGAGAGAGAGGCAGAGGGAGAAGCAGGCTCCATGCACCAGGAGCCCAATGTGGGATTAGATCCCGAGACTCCAGGATTGCGCCCTGGGCCAAAGGCAGGCGCTAAGCCGCTGCGCCACCCAGGGATCCCTGAAAGTGTTTCTTTAAGTATCATTATGAACTCATGGATTTAACATCATTTAGTTGATTTGATGCATTTCAATTCATGAAAGTCAGTATTTTTTCTTTTTAAAATTTTTTAAATAAAAAATTTTTAAAGATTTTATTTATTCACAAGAGACAGAGACAAAGGCAGAGGGGGAAGCGGGCTCCCTGTGGGGAGCCCTATGTGGGACCCAGGACCTTGGCATCAAGCCCTGAGCCAAAGGCAGATAGACGCTCAACACTGAACCACTCGGGCCTCCCAAGGGTCACTATTTTTGTTGATGCTTGTCCTGTATTTGGGCTGTGGACCCACTCAACTTTCCTTCTACCCGAGTACCTTCGATGGCTTGTCTTTTAAAATGTAAGATGCGGGCAGCCCTGGTGGCTCAGCGGTTTAGCGTTGCCTTTAGCCCAGGGGGTGATCGAGTCCCACGTCAGGCTCCCTGCATGGAGCCTGCTTCTCCCTCTGCCTCTCTCTCTCTCTCTCTCTCTCTGTCTGTGTCTGTTATGAATAAATAAAATCTTAAAAAAAATACAAAGATATTCCAGGATCGTGTTGTACTTTGCCTGCCCCTGGCCAGGGAAGCAACCTTTTCTTCGAGGAGCTCTGGTTTTAGTGGGAAATGAAGAGAGACCTACTTTTGATGCGATGTAAAAGAGCGATGATTTCAAAAGAGGCTCCAAGGAGGTGTAGATCTTTGGGCAGCGGGCAGCGTTTGTTGAATGTAATGGCAGGAAGGGACCCTGGGCCAGCTCTTAGTGCACAGATGAGCACGCAGGGTATCAGCCACCATCAGAGCTACGTGGCCTAGTCACGAGGGCACGGCACTGGGAGACCAGCCCCCGGGTGTGCCCTTCCGCAAATCAGGCCCTTGCCCTGGCACCCCTTCCAGCGGGGCGCTCCGCGGCTCCAGGTGCGTGACTAACGTTTCCGGCACCCACACGCCCTGGGACTTTCCCGGGCCGCAGCCTGGCGGGCCTCGCTGCCTGGAGCGGCGCGGCGGGGGCGGGGAGCAGGTGGGGGCTGGGGCTTGGGAGCCGCCCGCCGGGGCTCCGGAGCCCGGGCGCCCTCTGGCGGCCACGCTGGGAGGGGCGGGACTCGGCGGGGGCGGGGCCGCGCGCCCAGCTGCCCCGCCTCTTTCTCCCGGGGGGAGCCGGGAGAGGGGGTCGAAGGCAGGAGCCGCAGAGGTTTCGCAAGGACGTGACCTTAAGGGGTAAAAACCACTGTGTCATGCGTGGTTGCCAACCGGGGCTAACTAGCTGAACTAGTTCTCCCACGCCCGGGGAGGGGGGGAAGGGGGAGGGGGAGGGGGGAGAGGGGGAGGGAGGGGTTGGGCTGAAACGTCCAGACCCATGACTCGCTGCCGGCTGCCTGCCCCCACCTCCCATTGCTGCGGTGGCGCGCCCTGCGACCCGACCCGCGGGATGGAAGGGGGCGCGAGTCTGCACCGGGCCTGCAGTTGGGGCGACGTCACTCGGAATGAAGGCACTGTTTTCTCTGCCTCTCCCTTCCCCCCAGTTACAGGACGGAGGCCCCGGAGCCCAAGCTGATCACAGCTCTGGGGGTTTTGGTTGGAAGGCTGGAAGTGAGAGGAGAGGGCAATTTGCTAACAGAGAACAAAGGAGTTAGGCGCTTTAGCGGTGGAATAGATTCAGTCGAGGTAGTTTAGGGGTGCCTGGCAAGAAGTGCAGTGGCTACCTCCCCCTCCTCCTGCAGGCAGCAGGAGTGGCCATGGGGATAGGGATCTTTTGTTTCCCTGTCTTGCTAGGGTCCCAGAAAAGCCCAAGGACTGGGAGGCAAGGGGACAAGGTCCTAGCTTCCTCTCTACCTGTCACCCTGGGGAGCAGTTCACTTGACCTTTGTGGGCTTCCATCTCCTCACTTGAAGATTGATGGTCTGGACTAGATTCTGGAATGTTTCCAGTACTAGACTGCATGGGAGGTGAGAGTGTCTTTCCGAAGACCACCCAGTAAGTCAGAGAAAAAGGCGAAGCCAGGGGGGCAAAGGCTGTCACCCCAGTCCTCTTTCTATAACTTCCCCACAAATTGTCTGTCACATGAACTCCATTAGCAAACATTTGTGCACCTCCTCCTGTCTGCCAAACAGAGGCTCATCCCTAATGTTTGTGGGACCTGGGGCAAGGGTATACATAGAGAACCGCATGCCGTATGCCTGAGTATTTAAAAGTTACGAATCAAGCTAACCAACTGTTAACTATATTCTATCCTCCCATCTTGACGGATACCTCCATAAAAATTGCCAGGTTCAAGTTCAGTATTCTTACATTTTTCAGCATTTCTGAACTGGAACTGGTGGCAGAGAGATTGGTGCCAGCTACGGCCTGGGTGGTGTGGCTTCCTTCTCTTCCCAGCCTGGGTCCATCCCACACCACAAGGTCCTTTCCCCTACACATCCTCATGTGCAAACAGCTGCCACTTAAGAGGCCACTTCTTGAGCATACACAGTAGTGACACAGTTTACCCTCAGCAGGATGGATTAAGAAAAGTGGGTTCAGAATCTGTTGGACACGGAGTTCTGAGGTTCCAGGGCCCCATGACTCCTCAGCCTGAGTCTCCCTCCATCTTGCCCAGTGATCTTGGCATTGCGGGAGGGCGACTTGGATCAGACACGTCCTGGACCAAACACTATAAATGAAACCCTGGAGGGTGCCAGGAAGGGGCTCATTTCTGAGAGGAAGTAGCACTTGTACTAAGCCTGCGAGGAAGGTTGGAACTTCAGCACATGGAGAAGTGAGGGAAGAAAGGAGCAAAGGCTGGGGGACCAGCCGTCCAGGGTCAGAGTGTCTGTGAATTGTGACCACAGTGCAGAGAGATTGGAAGTGAAGTCTGCGTCCTCTGAGTAACAGGTATCACTGTACCATGTAGGGTGGGGCCGCCGGCTGGGGGGGGGGGTCTGAGAAGCAACCTCTCCTATCAGAACAGGAGACCCTACAGCCCACCCCAGGGCAGCTGGGCATTGAGCAAAAAATCCCAGCACGCCTCCTCGTGCCATGCCACCTCGGTAACTGGCACTTCTTTGTCAAATCCAGATTGGAGAAGCTTAGCTACTCCCACCTTCCATGAGGAATTCTGCCCCTTGATTTGGGGTAAGAGGTCACTCTGGGAAGGAGTTTCTGTCTTCCTTTTTTTTTTTTTTTTAAGATTTTATTTACCTATTGGAGAGAGAGAGAGATAGCACAGGGAGGGGAGGGGCAGAGGAAGATGGAGAAGCAGACTTCCTAGCAGGGAGCTCAATGTGGGGCTGGATCCCAGGTCCCCCAAATTATGGCCTGAGCCATATGGTCAGACGCTTAATGGGCTCAGTCCAGGCGCCCCAAGAAGTGTCTTTAGGAATCAGTGCGGCTACATCATTATGCCTGGTAGCCAGAGACTGCTGGAGAATCAGCAGCTCCTCATCACCTCTGGGAGCAGCCTTCTACCAAGGTGGATGCTGGTGGATGAATGCCCCGGCTCCCTGCCCCGCAGCTGGGATAATTCTGAGATATGTGCTCTCTACCGTCTGAGCAGAGTTTGCCACGGGATTAGGCTCTGCTTGTCCACAGTGCCAATTTGCCTGTTCACATCATTGATTTCCACCGACTTCCCCACTCTCCTGCTGGTGGTTCCAAGGACTACCTCCCAAATCAAGCACAGCTGATCTTTAGAACAACATGGGGGTTATGAGCAGTCGGAAAATCCACGTATAACTTTTGACTACCCCCCCAAACTTACTACCAATAATAGTGTACTGTTGACCAGAAGCCTTACAGAGAACATAACAGTCCGTGAACACCAATTTTGTATGTGCTATGCATTCTGTACTGTATTTTGGCCACATGAGCTAGAGAAAAGAAAACGTGGTTAGGAAAATCATAAGGAAAATACATTTTTAAAAAGATTTTATTTATTTATTCATGAAAGACACAGAGAGGGGTACAGACACAGGCAGAGGGAGAAACAGGCTCCATGAAGGGAGCCTGATGTGGGACTCGATCTTGGGTCTCCAGGATCACGCCCTGGGGGGCTAAACCCCTGAGCCACCCGGGCTGCCCTGGAAAATGCATTTCCAGTACCATAGTGGATTTGTTGGAAAAGAATCCTCATGTAAGTGGACCTGCATGTTTCCAACCCATGCTGTTTGAGGGTTGACTGTACTTCCATTTATATCTTCATCTCAGGATCTGCTTTTGAGGGGACCCTAACCAAACGTAAGGACCTTTCATTCTGCAGTTGGGCCTGAGGTTCCTCATCTGTAAATAAAGGCATTGAATGAAACGATTGCCACAGTTCCTCCCAGGGCTCTACTGGGAGTGTGTCTCATTTGCCTCATATGAAATGAAGCAGGGCACCTTGGGGTGCCTGGGTGGCTCAGTCGGAAAAGCGTGTGACTCTTGATCTCCGAGTCGTGAGTTCAAGCCCCATGTTGGGTGTAGGGATTATATAAATAAAAATAAAAACTTAAAAAAGGGAAACAGGGAACCTTGCTTTGTTTCACTTGGAGTCAAGCTTAACATGCCCGTGCGCTCTGTCCCCAAGGAATAGTCTCGTCTACATGTGGTGGTGTGTCTGCATGTGCAAGCAGGAGGTGTCTGAGGCAGAGAAATAGAATCTGGTTTAGTATCCGAGCCCGGTCTGAGAATGCCCAGAGGAGACCACTGAAGGTCTGAACCCGGGAATCCACAGGAGGAATTTTTGTCTTTTCCTTTCACTAGTGGCCCCTTGCTGGGTCCCTGTGTGTGTGTGTGTGGGGCAGAAATGACAAAGAAGCGCCAGGACTTCCCACCCCTCCTCTGCTGACAATGGCAGCTTTTCCAGAAGGCCACCTTGCAAAGCAGTGTTTCCTGGGCCACTTCTGTTTCACTCACTTACATACTTCTCCTCCCTTTTCCTGCCTCTTATCAGCTACCGACTGCATTGCAACATGGTGAGCATCGGTGCAAACTGCCAGGCTATCAGCGATCTTTGGATAACAAGGTCCCATCGAAGTTTCTCCTCCAGGGCATGCTAGTCAGTTGCACCTCCTGTGACCACCCTTCCCTCCTTGCTTTTAACCCTGTGGGAACAGGGATTTTGATCACAAGGCTGCTTGTTCCCCAGTTGGGGTTCCGTGGTACTGGCCAACCTGGTGGTTGAGTCCTTTCCTTTCCCCGCCGAGAAAGTCTCTGATTGCTCCTCACTTTCCACTCGGGAGAAATGTCCAATTTCCTAGGTAGAGAAGGCCTTCCTCAGGGAGATCCTTGGCCCAGAGCAACAGGCCCACTCGGCTGGAGAAGGCTGAAGGCAAGGTGGGCCCAGTAAGACACACGCAAGGACTGTGGATGGGGACAGGCTTTTCTCACAACCACGTTCCAGCCTGGGCAGGGGTTTCATCTGCAGGGCTTCAACTACCCGCATTTCTACTCCATCCTCACTATGGTTTCCTTCCCAGCAGAGGTTCGGACAGGTTCAGCCATATATTGGCTTACAAGGCCCAAGTGGAAGAAAACAGAAATTCTCCAGGCACGGCAGCCGCAGAGGTCTGGATTCACACCCGAGCCCAGGTCGTGGGAAGAGAACTCCAGGCTGCCGTCCATCGGCACTGGCACGGCCAACACCAGGCGGGCGCAGCCGGGCCAGCCAGGCCGCGGCTGTCTCCCCTCGGGTAGGGATCGCACAGCCGGCTGTACCTCCAGGTCAGTCCCAGCAGAGCAGAGGGCTGGACCCTACAGCCAAGCCCGCTGGGGCTGGAAGAATGTGGGGGGCACCTGAACTGCCACCTCCACTCCCCTAAACCAGGGATTTACTGAGCACAGGCATCTGGTGAAAATGCCCATATTGATTCCAGAGGTCTGGGGTGAGGGGATTGGGAGTGCTGGGATGCCACGTTCCTAACCAGTGCCCTGCCGCTACTGCTGCTCCTGGGCTCTGCTTCCCAGGAGGAGACACTCTGAATAGTGAGTTTTAACTGAGTCCTGATGGGTTTAAGAAACCTCAGCCAGGTTCTGGAAATGGCCTCTAGACCTGCCGCCTTCGGGGGTGGCCAGCACGGCCTCAACCCCAAAGCCAGGATTCTCGCCTTACTGCAGTGAAGGACAGTCTCCACCGCCTGTTTTTGGATTATCAGCCATCAGCCACTGCAAAGAAAGGAAGTGAGCAGCCTGCATTTTGGGAGAACATCATTATTTCAAGCTGTCCTATCCTTCCCCACCTCTCCCAAGTTATGTAACATGTCCTTGTTCAAAAATGCTGATAATGCCGTTTGGGTGGCAGGGAGCCAGTTTCTGGCTGCACGTTTGCTTGGGGGTTGGGGCTGGGGTCAGGGTAGGAGGTGGGGTCTGTGGAGGGTTTAAGGAGAGAAAGGGGCCCGGCAGATGGAGAGGCCAAGGCCTGGGGATAAAGCTGATTGGTGTGTCAGCGAAATCTGTCACTGGCTTTGGTGATTCGAAAGGCAGACACATTCTTTCATCTCTGTTAATCCTTATCTGATACAGGATTTTCCTGCCATTAAATCTGCAGAAAGAAAAATAAGCGCTCCAACCTGCACAAGCAACTATTTCTCCTCGACTCCTGCTCACCATCTCCCCCACCCCCTTTTACTTCTCTGCTGGACCATTTTTTGCATCTGTGGCTGCCCAACTTGGGAGATGGCTGGGCTGGGGGAGCCCAAGGGCACCTTGGAGAAGGAGCAGGACCAGGAAGACCCCCGGGACAGTAAGCGACATTGGGGACTATTCATGAATACGTCTCTGGTCACAGGTCTCCTCCCTGTCCGGTTGCTTGCTGGGCTGTCAGTGAGTCCATCGGTGTTGCTGTCAGGGTTTTAGTCGGATGAAGGATTTCCAAACAGATCCATGCTATCAGTTTTTTTGGGGGGGCTTCTGATTGGCTGTTGTTACTGGTTTCTCCTAACCCAATACCAAGACTGATGGGAAGAAATGAGTGTGGAGAAGAAGACAAGGCAGGGCATTCAGGAAGAAGTGTGGAGGTGTGGGGAGGTTCTCAAGGGACCCCTTCTGGGCGCTTGGTGACCTGTGCTGTCTCCCCTTAGGTGGGGATTCCACAGCTGGGTGGTTCTAAGCCACCGGATGCATGAAAGGCCACAGGATGCTGGTCCTGCTGCTACATGGTGAGTTCCAAGCCTGGTCCTTCTGACCCCCAGCAGACAGCTGCCAGTGGGTGCAGGGGTTGGGAAGCCCATGGATGATTCTAAAAGATTCATGGAAACCACAGGGCTTCTACCCAAGGAGCTTGGTCTTCAAGTGGCTTCCATGAAAGCTGTACATGGACACAAGTTCTGATTAGGTTTCACTGAACTGTGATCACAAGGAAGGGAATGGAGAATGAGATAAAACTGAGCAGGTGGTGGGTTTGGTTGGTTTGCAAAATCCCTGAACCAAATATCTGAAATAACCTTTGGCTATTTTCTTATTCTAATTTCAGATATGAATTCATTTCCTTATTCTAATTTCAGGTATCGATTCATTGGTTTAATCACCAAAAACGATAGTGGCCATATTACTTTAAGCTCATTTAGTTAAAAACAAAAAATCCTTTAAACCATCTTCCTAAAGGGAGAAGAAAAAATGAAAATATCACGTTGGAATTGTGTGATGATGGATGTTGAAACATTCTTCCCCACGTTTTTTGGTCCTGTTGTTATGTTATGTGGGTTTTAATATAACAAGAAGACTCATCACAAAATTTTTTTTCTGTACCTCTGCAGCCCCACCTGCTCAAATCTGAGATTGCCCAAGGAAAAACATCCCTTGGTAAATTCTGCAGTAAAGAAGTCTACACAAAGAAGCTGTTTTTCTGACCTTTGGATGAATGTGATTATTTGAGGTTATAGGCACCCATGTGATAGACTTCTGGGTGCAGTGCTGGCAGAGAAAATTTTACCAGATAATTCTAAAATGGTGGTTATAGAATCTCCTTACCCTTTATTCCCCCTTTTCAAAAAGTAGACCCTGCTCTATTCAATGAATCAACAGGTACACACTATACCTTCAGTACACTCCAGGGACATTATGAGGGATATAATTGCATAGCTTCTGTCCTTGAGAAACTTACATTCTTTTATGAGAGACCCAATAAATAAATGAGAAAAAAAATTGGAACAAGGTGCAGGGAACAGTATGATAAATGGGACATGACTTTCTACCTCGAGGAGCCTCCAAAGGACAAAGGTTGACATTTATATAATTACGAACAGCCAGCTCCTTGCCATTTCTCCTACCTAGAAAGGATATGAAGTTTGATTGACTCATTGGGACAGAATGTTTGCTTCTACGAGCCAATATGATTTTAAATGTGCACCCAAAGCTCTTCTGTTCCTGACAGCATGCAGACAGTATTCATAGCCTGTGTGCTGCAAAACAGGAACTGTTCTTGCTGCTGCAGAAACTCGAAATACATCTAGACTTCTTGTGACAAGTTGGAGAGCTTAGCGGTGACATCATTTGCTAACAATAGATGCACTTAAAATTAATGACCGTCTCCACATCCCCTGGCGCTTTAATTTAAAACACACTCAGCAGCGCAGATAGTATTACTCTGACTACAAGTCACAGGATTATGAACTACATGTTCCCGAGAAGCAGGCAGGGAGAGGGTTCTACCTCCTGAGCCAGAGGAAAAATGATTAAGTGAGCCTGACAAAACAAGGTTGTGGGGGAATCAGAAGTGGCTCACGGCGGGGTAAATCTGGGACAAAATTGAAACGAATTCTCTGGACAGGAAGGTTGCCCAGAAGTGCCCCTCCACTCCCCTCCACTATGGCAGCCCCTTCAAGGTCTTCCTGCTGTCCACAGCATGATATCCCAACCCCTTGCTTTACAGGGTTCTTCACCAGGGGCTTTCTCTAAACCACAAGTCTTTGGGGAGGGTCGGGGTTTCTGTTTTATTCATCTCCTTGTCTCTAGAGTCTAAGATGTTGGTAGGTGCTTATAAGGACTTGTTTGTTGAATGGGTGAAGCCGTCCAGATTAGAACCATTACAATATCTGATAGAGGTCTTGCATCTAAAAAATCTGTCTATATTTCAAAACCTCTTCAAACTCAGTAAGACAACCCATTAAAACATTTTTTTAATAATGTAATCTCTGTGCCCAATGTAGCACTCACATTCATGACCCCCGGATCAAGAGTTGCATGCTTTTCTGACTGAGCCAGCCGGGCACACCTAAGATAACCCATCTTTAAAAATGGGGAACATGTTTGAATAGCTGTTTCATCAGAGAAGATATACAAATGACTTAGAAGCATGTGAAAAGATGCTCTACCTAATTAGTCATTAGGGAGATGCAAATCAAACCCACAAGGAGGTACCACTTCACACCCACTAGGATGGCTAGCGTCAAAAAGACAATAGCAAGTGTTGGTGTGGATGTGGAGCTATTGAGACGGGTATTTACCGTCTGACCCAGCAATTCCTCTCGTTGGTAGATGCTGAATGGAAACACATGTCCACAACAAGACTTGCCCACAAATCCTTACATCAGCTTTAGTCACAGTAGGTAAAAACTGAAAACAATGCAAAAGTCCAACCCCAGGTGACTGAACACACAAATTGAGGTACATCCATACAATGGAATACTGTTCAGCGATAAAAATGAATGAACAACTGAGGCCTCTGGGTGGTGCAGTCGGTTGAGCATCCAACTCTTGGATTTGGCTCAGGTGATGATCTCAGGGTCAGGAGATCGAGTCCGTCAACGAGTTGCATGCTCAGTGACGAGTCTGTGAAGGTTTCTTTCTCCCTCTCCCTCTGCTCCTCCCTGCGCACTCTCTCTCTAATAAATAAATAAATCTTAAAAAAATGGACAACGGACACTCAGACAACATAGATGACTCTCACAAACATAATGTTGACTGAGAGAGCCACTTGGACTCCATTTACATGAAGTTCTAGAATAGGCAAAATGGATCAATAGTTCAGAAAGCATATCAGTTGTTGTCTGGAGCTGCAGATGGGGAGGGGACCACTGTCAAAGGGACCTGAGGACACTTTCTGGATGGTAGGAATGTTCTAAATCATGATTAGAGTGGTGCTTATGTGGGTGTGTTACATTTGTTATACACTTAAAATGGGTATATTTTATTGTAAGTAAATCATACCTCAGTCAACTTGACTTAAAAGAAGAAGTCTGTAGGGAGAGTGCATCTGCATCCCAAGAGAACAAATCTTTCATGAAAGAAACTCAGGTGCTGTGGAGTGTAGGGCAGTATATGTGTGCCATTCATTGATGTCACAGCATAGATTAGTAGCTCATTTGTTTTGATTGCAGAGTAGAACTCCTTGTATGGGGGCTACTGGTGTGTTCATCATTCATTCCCCTATTGCTGAGCATTTATTTTCAGTTTGGGGCGATTATCAGTATTTAGGCCTTCCTGGGGCCTTGTGTTCTGCTCCACCAGATGGGACAGCTCTCTACCCTAAGATCCACAGGCCTGTGAGGCCATCAGCAGATCACCCTTCCAAACCAGTTTCTCCATCCCTCATGACCCGCATTAATCAGCAGAGCTGAGGGGTGAATCCATGATCCTTTCTTCCTTTATTGTCACAAGAGGTACCTTTGTGTTTTGAGAAGGAAGTTCTGGGATTACAGTGAGGTGAGAGGCCATGGAATGGTCTCCCCCACTGCCTTTCTGATTGCCCCCTCCCATTTCGTTTTGAAAATCCAGCACTGGGGCTTGACCTGAGGAGCCACTGGGATAGCATTTGCCAGGAGTGGGAGGAGAATGACTTCCAGCACCAAAGTGGCTAAATAGATTTTGCTGGAAGCAGAAAATGGACCATATTTTCCCTTGCTATTTTGGTTTTGTGAGGCACAAATTCTTTGAAAACAATGAGGATCAAGAAGCACTTCAGACTCAGTCTGTGGTTGGAAACTCTATGAGTAACTGTTCTCCTTAGCAAACCTCCAGGGGGAAAAGCACATATCCAATAAGTGGAGGCCCTATGAAAGAGAAATTCCTCAGCTGGTCTGCATTAAGACATTATTCTGTGGGGCATCTGAGCCCAGCCTTCCTGCCTCCCTGCAGCTTGGGGGCTGGCCAGCACACCAGACCAGAACACAAAAGCAGGGACCCATTTCTGGTATTTGCCTAGACTCAGGGATACCTTGTAACATTCATCATCATCATTATTATTTTATTTAAGATTTTATTTACTTGAGAGCACAAGTGGAGAGGAAAGGCAGAGGAGGAGGGAGCCTCCTGAGCAGGGAACCCGAGGTGGGACTCGATCCCAGGACCCTGGGATCATGACCTGAGCCGAAGGCAGATACCCAATCCACTGAGCCACCCAGGTGCCCTATTATTCTTTTTATTGAAGTAAAATTCACATAATATAAAATTAACCATGAATCTTTTTTTTTTTTTTGAGAGAGAGAGAGGGAGAGAGGGCAAGCATGTGGTGGGGGGAGAGGCAGAGGGAGAGGGAGAGAGAATCTTAAGCAAGGCTCTGTGCTGAGTGCAGAGCCCGATGTGGGGCTTGAACTCATGATCCTGAGATCATGACCTGAGCTGAGATCAAGAGTTGGACACTTAATTGACTGAGCCACCCAGGCGCCCCAAACTACGAACCATTTTATTTTTAAAATTATTTTTTTAAAAAGATTTTATTTATTTATTTATTCATGAGACAGAGAGAGAGAGAAAGGCAGAGACACAGGCAGAGGGAGAATCAAGCCCCCTGCAGGGAGCCTGATGCGGGACTTGATCTGGGGACTCAGGGATCACGCCCTGAGCTGAAGGCAGACTGAGCCACCCCAGGTGTCCCTTATTTAGCATTTAAAAAAAGATTTTATTTATTTACTTGGAGAGAGAGCAGAAGCAAGGGGAGCAGCAGAGGGAGAGGGAGAAGCAGGCTCCCCACTAAGCAGGGAGCCCGATGTGGGGCTCGATCCCAGGACCCCAGGATTGTGACCTGAGCTGAAGGCAGATGCTTAACTGACTGAGCCACCCAGGCATAATATTTTTGAGGTTCATCCACCTTGTAGTGTGTATCACTACTTCATTCCCTTATTTCTTTAAATATTTGAGAGAGAGAGAGAGAGAGAGAGAGAGAGAGAGAATGAGCGGGAGGAGCAGGAGAGAATCTCAAGCAGACTTTGTGCTGAGCATGGAGCCTGACTTGAGGCCCCATCTCATGACCCTGAGATCACGACCTGAGCCAAAACCAAGGGTCGGTTGCTTAACTGACTGCACCACTCAGGTGCCCCACTACTTCAGAACAGTATTTTACGTTATGGAGAGATCACATTTTGTTTATTCATTCATCGGTTGATGGACATTTGTTTCCCTCTTTGGGCTATTGTGAATAATGCTGCTGTGAACATTCATGCACAAGTATTTATTAGAACACCTACTTTTTTTTAAAAGATTTTATTTATTCATGAGAGACAGAGAGGCAGAGACACAGGCAGAGGGAGAAGCAGGCTCCATGCAGGGAGCCCGATGTGGGACTCGATGCCGGGACTCCAGGATCACGCCCTGCGCTGAAGACAGGCACTCAACCACTGAGCCAACCCGGCGTCCCAGAACACCTACTTTCGATACCTTTGGGTATATACCTAGGAGTGGAATTGCTGGGGCATATGGTAATTCTAGTTTACACCTTGTAATGTTTTATACCACGTGGATAAATCCCATGTTTATAAAGTTGGTCCACCTCGACTGTTGGTTTTTGACTTGGGCTGTGTATTGGAATCATCTGTGGAGTATGATGCTTGGTTCCAGCCCCTGAAGGTTCGGATTTAATTGGAGTAGTGTCCGGTGGAAGCATTGTGAGTGGCTCGGAAGCTCCTCTGGTGATGCTAATGTGCAGCCTAGGTAGAGAACCATTCTAGACTCTTCTTTGCAGTCTACTTGTAATAACTTCACTATTCTCATACTTGGTATCTTTCCACTTTGGGGCAGATCTCCACGTGATCCTTGAAGTATTCGTCTCGGTGAGATTTAATCCTGTGACAACAGTGCCTCATGGAGCCTGCTTTAGCTTTATCCCATGCTTTCACAGCTTTTTCAGGCTTTACAACTCATCCATTCCTTATAATAGTCTGCCTGTTATAGATGAGGAGACTGAGGTGCAGAAAGCTTGGCTGAGGTTAAAGCAAAACAAAACACCCAGAAAAGGAGTATGAGAGCAGGGATGAAAGGCAGTGTCATCAGAGTTTATGAACGAACTAGAGAGGCCATGCCATCAGGATGAGTGTTTCCAAACTGAATGCTCTGGAAAGCCCCGCATGTGTATCCCCAAACTGTGACAGAGGCTGGCTGAACAGAGGCCAGTCCTGAGCCCGGGCCAGGTTGGCTGAATTTCCCATCTTCCTCTCCCAACCATAGGCTGGGAATAAAAGCACTGAAGCCTTTTCAGATTTCCACATGGATCCTTCTCGAAAATCCTGGTGTGTGAACAGAAATTGCTAAGCACTGGACCTTCACGTCTCACAAACTGAGATCTTTATTTTAATTTGGTAAATGTTTTTCTGGCCAAGGTATCCCCATGGAATTTGGCTCTGGACAGCTGAGAGTGGTTTTTGGAATAATCACTGCTGATTCCAGGAGAGGCCCCTTTTCATTTGTGTTTGGAAAAATCAGGGAGGGCCTAAACAAAATTTTTTAAGATTATTTACTTATTTATTTGAGAGAGAGAGAGAGAGAGAGAGAGAGAGCCAGCCAGTAAGCACAAGCAGGGGGAGCAGGAGGGAGAAGGAGAAGCAGGCTCCCTGCTGAGCAGGAAGCCCAATGAGGGTTCATCCCAGGATCCTGAGATCATGACCTAAGTGAAGGTGGACGCTTACCCCACTGAGCCACCCAGGTGCCCCTAAACAAGTGTTGATTACATATTGTATATATTGTGGCAAAGAATAACAAGGAGCTTCCTTTTGGCTTGGGCGCACTGCCTGGTCCTGAATTTGAGTAGCTTTCTCTTTTAAGGTGGAGAGTTCATGAGATTCTTGGGGAAAGGGGGAGTGGCCAGAAGGAGGAGATGGACCGAAAGAGATTAAGGGGACCTGTTTCACTTGGGATGGTGCTTAGGACTCTTGTTGCAAAGCACAGTAAGGTACTGTTGAAGCCAAGAAAGGGTTTATTCAGGGATGTGAAATGTTCCCAGTATTCCTGGTTGGAGGCCCACTGCCCGGAGCAATGCCTAAACCAGGGATCAGGGCAGTTCCAGCAATGGCCCTGAGGCCACCATCACTGATGGACACACCTGGCAGCTCATGGACATCAAGCTGGGTATTGGGTGCCAGAAATTCCACCCCAGGGGCCTGAAAGCCAGATGCCTCTGCCACCATCCTGGCCAGAAAATGGTTTCTCCCTGGCATGCACTTCTGAATCCAAGTGTCCCTGGCGGGTATCTGATTGACAAAGCTAGGTCATGTGCCTGGGCCCTAACTGCAAGGGACGTTAGGAAAGAGAATTTCTGGCTTCTATCTTGAGGAGGCAGGACTTATAATATAGGAAATTCTCCAAGTGTAGAAAGAGTACTTAAAAGGTGCTGGGTAGCCAGAAAAGGTATCAAATGCCCCCACTATCAGAGATGATTTGGTCACAAGGAACAGAAGTCCACTTGTCCACGCAGATGGTTTGAGTGGGTTTCTAAATGGAAATAGGGAAATGTCATAGACACAGCTGTAGCAGGGCCTTCTGGGAACTAGAGAGCTGGCTAGCAACTTCCCATCCTGTTTTTTTTTTTTTTCAACTTCCCATTCTTCTTGATCTCCGTCTCTGTGATCCTCACGTTGGGTTTTGTCCTCTGTCCACAGACCAGCTTCCTCACCTTGCCTTAATTTGTTGTTGTTGTTTTTTAAAGATTATATTTATTTGTTCATGAGAGACACACAGAGAGAGGCAGAGACATAGGCAGAAGAAGAAGTGGGCTCCCTGCAGGGATCCCAAAGCAGGACTCGATCCCAGGACCCCGGGATCACACCCTGAGCCAAAGGCAGTTGCTCAACCACTGAGCCACCCAGGTACCCCTCTCACCTTGCCTTTGACTCCTGCTCCCTTACAACTCTGACCTGCACATGGCTCTGGTACAAACCCTACCCCCAGTGCTGTACTGGTTGATGCTCACACGATCTCACTGCCCATTCCATGTTCACGGTGAGTGTGGGGGTGGCGGCTGTTGAATGAATCGCATTGGCTCTACTTAGGTCAAATGTTTATCCACAGTCCAAACAGCTGGGTCGGGGAGGAGGCAGCAGAGGCCCATGGGGCTCTGACTGGGGTATTTTTTTCTTAGAGGTGGTGGTTGGCAACAGCTGCTGTCCAACCACAGAAAATGAGAGCCAGAAGGGCCCCCAAAGGGCAGGAAGTACAGACCCTTCAGTTTACAGTTAAAGAGACGGAAGCTCAGAGAGACTAGATGTGTCGCGCGGGGAATAGGACAGGATAATGGAAAGACAAAAATCAGAAGCTGGTGTCATTTAATCACCTTGAACCTCAGTTTCCTCCTTCACAAGAAGAAGAGAATAATACCTTGCAGATTGTCATATTAAATGAAAAAAAAATGTAGCAAGCTTAGCTTTGAGCAAACACTAATTAAAAGTGGGTAGTTATAAGAGCAAAAGAAACCCATAAACTTTGATTAATTTGAATGCATGATACATGCTCCTATCACCCAGATAACATTCCTAAACTATATCTTGTAGATATTTGCTGACTTACAGGGTGGAGTCCATCTGCAAGCCTTGTTCTGTTGAGCTCCCAGAGCAACTGCCAGCAGCTCTGTTCTGGGGCTGCATAGAAGTATAATCCTATAGTATGTACTCTTTTGTGTCAAGTTTGTTTGGCTCAACATGATGTTTTTTTGTTGTTTGTATCAATAGTTTATTCCTTTTTAGTTCTCTACTGTTGAGTAATTTCTAATTTTTATCTATTATGAATAAGCCACTATGAGCATTCTTGTACATGTGGACCTATCTTTTGTTTCTCTTGGGTAAATACCTAGGAGTGGAATTGCTGAGTCATAGGGTAGACATATGTTTAGCTTTAATAGACACTGCCAAAGTTTTGCAAACTTATTGAACTATTTTCTACTCCCACCAACAATGTAAGAGAATCCAGTTGGTCTATATCTCTGCCAACATTTGGAATTGTCAGTCTTTTGAACTATAGCCATTCTAGTGGGTGTTTAGGGAAATCTCATTGTGGTTTTAATTGGCAATTCCCTAATGGCCAATGATGTCATTGAGCACCTTTTTATGTGCTTAATGGCTGCTTAATATATTCTTTTGTGAAGTGTTCAAGTCTTTTTTTTTTAAAGATTTTATTTATTTATTCATGAGATACACACAGAGAGAGAGAGAGAGGCAGAGACACAGGCAGAGGGAGAAGCAGGCTCCACGCAGGGAGCCCAATGTGGGACTCGATCCCAGGACTCCAGGATCATGCCCTGGGCCAAAGGCAGGCTCTAAACCGCTGAGCCACCCAGGGATCCCCAGTGTTCAAGTCTTTTACCGATTTTTATTTAGTTGTCTTTTCGTTATTCGTTTCTAGTTGTTTCTTTTTTCTTTTTTTTTAGGACTTTATTTATTCATGAGAGCCACAGAGAGAGAGAGGCATAGACATAGAGGGAGAGAAGCAAGCTCCATGCAGGGAACCCGATGTGGGACTTGTTCCTGGGACCCCAGGATCATACCCTGGGCTGAAGGCAGGCGCTAAACCGCTAAGCCACCCAGGCGTCCCCATTTCTAGTTGTTTTTATATTCTGTATGTAAGTCATATACACATATATGTGTATTACTTATGTGTATTACACATGACTTTTTAAAATATTTATTTTTTAAAGATTTTATGTATTTATTCATGAGTGACATAGAAAGAGAGAGGCAGAGACACAGGCAGAGGGAGAAGCAGGCTCCATGCAGGGAGCCTGATGTGGGACTCCATCCTGGAACTCTGGGATCACACCCTGAGCCAAAGGCAGACGCTCGACCACTGAGCCAACCAGGAGTCCCAATAGGATGCAATTCTAATTTGCATTTCCCTAACAACTAATGATGTTGACTATATCTTTATATGTTTATTTGCCTTCTGTATATCTTTTTTTGGTCAAGTGTTTCTTCACATATTTTACCCATTTATTAATTGTTTGTTTTCTTATTGAGTTTTGAGAGTTCTTTATATATTTTGGATACAAGTCCTTTATGAGATATATACAGAGAAAATATACAGCAATTTTCTCCCAGTCTGTGGCCTGTCTTTTCATTCTCTCTTTTTAAAAGATTTATTTATTTTAAAAAGAGAGAGAGCGAGCATGTACGTGCATGCTTGAGTGAGTAGGGGAAAAGGATGAAAGAGTCCTGATTCTCTGAGTGTGGAGCTCAATGCAAAGCTTGATCCCAGGACCCTGACCCGGGCTCAAATCAAGAGTTGGATGCTTAACCAACTGAGCCACCCTGGCACCTCTCTTTTCATTCTTTTAACAGTGTCTTTCAAAGAGCAGACTTTTTGTCTTTTTTAAAAAAAATTATTATTTTTTTATTGAAGTTTGATTTGCCAACATATAGTATACCACCCAGTGCTCATCCCATCAAGTGCCCTCCTCAGTGCCTGTCACCCAGTTACCCCCTCCCCTTCCACAACCCTTTGTTTCTTATATTCCTTGTATGAGTGAAACCATATGATGTTTGTCCTTCTCTGATTGACTTACTTCACTCAGCATAATACCCTCCAGTTCTATCCACGTTGAAGCAAATTGTGGGTATTTGTCCTTTCTAAAAGTTTTAAAAAATTTTTTATTTAGTTATTCATGAGAGACACAGAAAGGGAGAGAGGCAGAGACACAGGCAGAGGGAGAACCAGGTTCCTTGCAGGGAGCCCGATGTGTGACTCGATCCTGGGACTCCAGGATCATGCCCTGAGCCAAAGTCAGACACTCAACCGCTGAGCCACTGAGGCGTCCCAGTATTTGTCCTTTCTAATGGCTGAGTAATATTCCATTGTATGTATATAGACCACATCTTCTTTATCCATTCATCTGTCGAAGGACATTGAGGCTCCTTCCACAGTTTGGCTACTGTGGACCTTCCTGCTATAAACATTGGGGTGCAGGTGTCCCGGCATTTCACTACATCTGTGTCTTTGGGATAAATACCTAGTAATGCAATTGCTGGGTCGTAGCATAGCAAAAAGCAGACTTTTTTTTTTAATTTTGATAAAGTCCAAGTTGTTACTTTCTTCTTTTATGTTTTTTTCTTTTTGGTTCTAAGAAGTCTTTGCTTACCACTAGGTCACAAAAGATACTCTCTTGTCTTCAAGAAGCTTTATAGTTCTAGCTTTTTCATTTAGGTCTCTGGTCCACCTAAAATGAATTTTTGTGTATAGTGTAAGATAGATGTCAAGAATCTTTTTTTTATTTTCTAGGGATTGCAATATGCATCTTTAATTTATCACAGTCTGCCATTAATTAATTCATGTATAATGTAAGATCCTTATAAGAGTACAGTTTACCTCCCTTCTTATCCTTTATGCTGTTGTTGTCATATCTGTTAGTTACATATGTTAAAACCTCCACAATGCATTGTTATTTTGGCTTTAAACAGTCACTTACCTGTTAAGCAATTAAGGTAAGAAAAGAGTAGTCTTTTATATTTAGTGACATATTTACCATTTCCGTTGCTCTTCATTCCTTTCCGTAGACCTGATTTTCATCTAGTTATCATCCCTTCAGGCTAAAGAATGTCTTCATTTCTTGTCATGTGGAAGATCTGCTAGAGATGAATTTTCTCATATTTTTTACCCTGAAATAAATAAAATAGATAACTCTATTTTATTTCATTTCTAAAGATATTTTCATTGGATATAGAATTCTAGGTTGCCAGATTTGCTCTTTCCCCAGCACTTTATTTATTTTTATTTTTATTTTTATTTAAGTAATCTCCACACCCAATATGGGGCATGAACTCACGACCCCGAGATCAAACCACGTACTCTACCCACTGAGCCAGCTAGGCACCCCTTTTCCAGTACTTTAAAATAGATAATTCTTGGGGTACCTGGCTGCTCACTTCGTAGAGCATGTGACTCTTGATCTCAGGGTTGTGATTTCAAGCCCTACGTTGGGTGTAGAGTTTACTTAAAATAATTTTTTTTAAGATTTTATTTATTTATTCATGAGAGACACAGAGAGAGAGGCAGAGACATAGGTAGAGGGAGAAGTAGGTTCCCTGTGGGGAGCCCAATGCAGGACTCGATCCTAGGACCCAGGATCATGCCCTGAGCCAAAGGCAGACAGATGCTCAACCACTGAGCCACTGAGCTCAGATGCTGAACCACTGAGCTCAACCACAGATGCTCAATTTTTAAATTAAAAAAATTTAAAAAAATTTTTAAGGTATAACTTATCTTAGGGCCTATGTGCTTTCTGATAAGAAGTCCATCATCATTTTTGTTGTGTACTCTATATAATGTCTTTTTTCTTTGGATGCTTTAAGGAATTTTCTTTCTTTGGTTTTCAACAGTTTGACTATGATACGTCTAAAAGAAGTATATTTGTGTGTATGTGAGATATTAGTTGGGATTTCCTGGGCTTCTTGGTTTTAATCAAATTTTGGAAATTGTCTTCAATTATTTTTCTGCCATATTCTCTCTCTTTTCTCCTCTGGGACTCCAAATACATGCATGTTAGTCTAATTGCTTGGTATTATCCCACAGAGCATTGAAGTTCTAATCATAATTTTTCCAGTCTTTTCTTTCTGTGCTTCTGTAATTTCTATTGACCTCTTTTCAAGTTCATGAAATCTTTTCTTCTGCTGTGTCTAATCTGTTTTTCTTATTCAATGATTATTTTTAATTTCAAATATTATGGGGTGCCTGGGTGGCTCAGTTGGTTGGGTGTCCAACTCTTGATTTCAGATCAGGTTGTGATCTCAGGGTTGTGGGATGGAGCCCTGCATTGGGCTCTGTGCTTGGCAGGGAGTCTGCTTGAGAATTCTCTCTCTCTTTTTCTCTCTCCTTATCCCCTTCCCCACTGTGCTGTCTCTAAAATAAATAAATGAATCTTAAAAAACTTCAAATATTGTATTATTTTAGTACTAAGATTCCCATTGGGCTCATTTTTAGTTTTCATCTCTTCTAAAATTCAAATTCCCTATATCTTCACCCATTATATCCATATTTTCCTGTAAATTTCTTAACATATTTATAATTAATCCTTGTTTGGTAATTCCAACATCTGGGCAGTCTTTGGGTCTACTTCTGCTAACTACTTCTTTTTTCCTTTTGGTAAGTGTAATGTTTTGCTACTTTACTATCTAGTATTATTTGTATACAAGATGTGAGAGATAGTAGTTAAAAAGAATTCTAGATTCTGTATCTTCCTTTGAAGAGTATTGAGTTTTGTATGGCATTCACTTTACTGGCAGGTCACCTTCATACTGGGGAGGCTTAGTTTTAGGCTTTGTTACAGTAGGCCTAGTTCAGTTTTGCCCTTTGTCCTGGGAAATGGTCTTCACTCCTAAGGTGTGGCCCTCTGGGGTTTCAGTGGAAAGCCTGAGGTATTTTACAAGCCCTTCTAACTTGGTGGACCTTGAACTCTTAATCTGTCTCCCATTACTGGGAAATTGTTGAAATCTTTGGTTTGCTCTTTTGGTGTTCAGTTCTTGGCTCTTTGGAGTCACCCCACATATATGCACTTTAGGACTCAAATAAGGATATAAGGAGAGTATGTATGCCAATTTTGTGGCTCCTTCTTTTCCATGTTTTTCCTCCTCAATTTCCAGCCACCGTGGCAGCTATAATACTCTGACTTCTAAATTGTCAGCCTGATAAGACTCTTGCTTTCTGCTTGAGCTCATTTCCTGTCTGCAGAGGGAACTTGGAAATGCCCTAAGAGGAAAAGCCAGTTTTCTTTTCATTTTCATTTTTAAAATTTATTTTAAAAATTCCAGTATAGTTAACACACAGTGTTATTCAGGTATAAGGAAAAGTCAGATAAATGTGGCTTCATCTAGTTTGCCTCTCTTAGTTTTTTTTAATTAATTTTTTTAGAAGGGGGGGTAGAGGGAGCGGGGGATAGAGAATCTTAAGCAAGCTCCATACCCAGCACAGAGCCTGACACGGGGGCTCAATCTCACAGCTCTGAGATCATGACCTGAGCTAAAATTAAAAAATCAAGAGGTAGACGCTTAACCACCCGAGCCACCCAGGCACCCTAGCTTCTCTTCTCTTAAGGGTTGTATCTACTCTGGTTGCCTGTTTAGGTTGCTCTCCAGTGCCTTCAAACACTTTTTCTTTAAATATTTTTTCAGGGATCCCTGGGTGGCGCAGCGGTTTGGCGCCTGCCTTTGGCCCAGGGCACGATCCTGAAGACCCGGGATCGAATCCCACGTCGGGCTCCCAGTGCATGGAGCCTGCTTCTCCCTCTGCCTATGTCTCTGCCTCTCTCTCTCTCTCTGTGTGACTATCATAAATAAATAAAAAATTAAAAAAAAAATAAATATTTTTTCAGAGTTTACACTAGCTATCAGCAGGAATGTTAGTCTGATACAAGCTACTCTGCCATTATTACAAGCAGAACTCACCCAAATATGTTATTATTTTGTAAAAATAATGTTTTAGTGTCCTGCTTTTCTGAATCATTAGGCATGTACATAGTCTTCATATTGGGTAAACCAATACTGGATTTTGGTTGTCTGTTCTGAGAATTTACTTGATTTAACTTAAATTTCATTAAGCAATCCAGTTAAGTAGTAATTCCTAATGGCTATTAAAGTTTCAGAGGTTGAAAATAGGTCTCTAGGGGCACCTGGGTGGCTCAGTGGTTAAGCATCTGCCTTTGGCTCAGGTTGTGGTCCCAGAGTCCTGGGATTGAGTCCCACATCAGGCTCCCTGCATGGAGCCTGCTTCTCCCTCTGCCTGTGTCTCTGCCTCTCTCTCTCTGTGTCTCTCATGAATAAATAAGTAAAATCTTAAAAAAAAAAAAGAAAATAGGTCTCTAATAGTGGCAACATCTTGAGTGTTTAACATTTAAAATAAATCTTAATCTATTTTCTGAAATAAGGAATACCTTCACATGGTTCAACATTTAAAAGACAAAGAGGATACAAAATTAAAAGCTTCATTCCCACCCCTGTTGCATGTATTTTAGAAAAATTGGCAGCTCCATTTTATTGACTAATCCCTGTCATAAACCTTGGAATTCCTTGATAAAGAGGTTTTTTAAAAATGTTTTTTGTGTTTGTTTTAATAAATGACATCCTCCAGGAGGAATCATTACAGAGGAAAGCATTGATTCCATTTAATTTTGCAAACATTTTGTGTGCCCAGAACAATGTGAGCTATTGTGAAGTAGAAACATGAGTCATGTGGTTGAGAGTGCACTTCTCTTAATTAGAAAGAAGAGAGTAGAATGAAAGACTATTTGTAAGGAAATCTGATGCCTTCTACTTGACCTAGTTGGAAGAGTTGATAGAAAAAGGTCCCACCCTTGTCCAGCTGATGCCTGGAGTTAAGGTTATATCTTTGGCTCTGTCTCTCTAAAAGGGTGTCTCTCTAGCCCAACTGCTGCCCTGTTTACAGTTAAGCTCAGCACAGGGTGCAAGAACCTTTCTGGAAGCTACGCATCTAGTTTACGCATCTAGTTTACGGTTCTTAGGAAGAGGGAAGAGCCAAGTCAAGCCTCTGTAACATCAGAATGTTGAACTAGCTACAGTTCACAACAGAAGCGTTGCTCAAAGGGCTGAGTGTTCTCTGCCAAGTCTGAGAGAGCTGAACCCCTTCCTAGCAGCTGAAAAAACATGGAATGTCCACAACAACTGTACGCAAGACACTGGAAGCAGAACAAAGCCACAGAGGCAGCAGCAAGCATATTCTGCACACTCCTTGTGTGGCCACGCCTTCAGGTTCGGACAAGGGCTTCCACTGGCAAGGCAGGGTAATATGTACACAGTGGGACTGACTGAATGGTAGGTCAGGGATGTTTGCTAGGATTTGGGAGTACTGCTGAGGAGGGCTAGAAATTATGAGTATCAGTGGTCAGGTTTACATGTGGGTACCTTTGTTCCTCTGCAGGAATTTCAGATTGAGCACACTCCACCTGCGAGCTGCTCCTGGCCAGAAAATAAAACTTGTGCATCTTCCATGCTGCCTTTTCCATTGGAACTCAAGATGGGGCTTGTGACCTCTGGCTACCATTCTGTTTTGCTGCATGTGGCAAGCCTACTGGAGGGCTTTTGAAGTCTTTATCTGATTCTCCATTCAAATACTCAGAACAAAATTAATTTATAAGCACCATTCTTTCCCGTGAGAGCAAGGGCTGGTGGATGATAATTAACTCCACAGTGTCCACAATTATTTTTTTGAGATGTGTAAGAAGGTCATTGTTAGTTTATTTAGAATGCTCCTTATGGCTTAAATTTAGTGATTGTTAAAAAAAAAAAAAAGATTGACAGGCTTTTCTTTCTTTCCCAACCTCCTGTTTCCTAATTCTTTTTGATGAGGCTTAATTTCCTCAGTGCGTGTGTGTGTGTGTGTGTGTGTTTCAGGAATTGAATTCTTATGGTGGGAGGGACTAGAGCAGCATCAATAAAAATATAACGCATGCCACATATGTTTAAATTTTCTAAGTAGTCCCATTAAAAATGTAAAAAGAAACAGCTGACATTAATTTTAATATTGTAGTTAATCCAAGATATCTAAATACCATTTCAACATGCAATCGATATAAGAACTATTGATAATTTATCCTTTTTTTTTTTTTGTACTAAGTCTTTGGTATTTTACATTCCCAGCACATCTCAATTCTGGCTAGCCACATTCCAAATGGACAGTGGCCACATGTGGCTAGTGAGTACGGTATTGGGCAGTACAGGACTAAAGCACAGGCCACGGTGATGCCCTCCAGGTCCCCCTATGCATGCAATGAACCCTCTAGGCCAAATTCTAGGAGAGCACCAAGTGACATCATAAGCAAGAGAGTGTTTAGAATTGGCTCACATGCCCGAATCCCAGCCGGGGTTTGCCGATGAAGGTAACTGGAAAGCAAAGGGGAGGGCTGCGTGGGTGGGAACCTCCGTGTGCCTTAAGGTCTGGGAGCCGGAAGGAGGCCACTCGGGGGGCGCGCTTATGCAGGAGGTATGGGAACTTGGTGGAGGGCCGAATCCTGCCTCATGGGCAGGTAGGACTTTACTGGGGCGACGCTCAGGCTGACGGTTGTTCCTTCTATTTCTTCCCTCGCCCTTCCCACCTCCCAGCGGTGGTCTTCGGTGCCTGGGCCGAGGAGGCCTGCACGCGCACCTGCCCCACCGCCTGCGCCTGCAGCAGCACGGAGCGCGGCTGCTCTGTGCGCTGTGACCGCGCCGGCCTCCTGCGGGTGCCGGCTGAGTTTCCGTGCGAGGCGGCCTCCATCGACCTGGACCGGAACGGCCTGCGCTTCCTGGGCGAGCGGGCCTTTGGCACGCTGCCGTCGCTACGCCGCCTGTCGCTGCGCCACAACAACCTGTCCTTCATCACGCCCGGCGCCTTCAAGGGCCTGCCACGCCTGGCCGAGCTGCGCCTGGCGCACAACGGCGAGCTGCGCTACCTGCACGCTCGCACCTTCGCCGCTCTCGGCCGCCTCCGCCGCCTCGACCTGGCCTCCTGCCGCCTCTTCACCGTGCCCGAGCGCCTCCTGGCCGAGCTGCCGGCCCTGCGCGAGCTCGCCGCCTTCGACAACCTTTTCCGCCGCGTGCCCGGCGCGCTGCGCGGGCTGGCCAACCTGACGCATGCGCACCTGGAGCACAGCCGCATCGAGGCGGTGGCCTCCAGCTCGCTGCTGGGCATGAGGCGCCTGCGCTCTCTCAGCCTGCAGGCCAACCGCGTCCGCGCGGTGCACGCAGGCGCCTTCCGCGACTGCGGCGCCCTGGAGCACCTGCTGCTTAACGACAACCTGCTGGCCGAGCTGCCCGCCGAAGCCTTTCTAGGCCTGCGCCGCCTGCGCACGCTCAACTTGGGCGGCAACGCGCTGGGGCTCGTGGCGCGCGCCTGGTTCGCCGACATGGCGGAGCTTGAGCTGCTTTACCTGGACCGCAACAGCATCGCCTTCGTGGAGGAGGGCGCCTTCCAGAACCTCTCGGGCCTCCTCGCCCTGCACCTCAATGGCAACCAACTCACTGTGCTGGCCTGGGCCGCCTTCCAGCCTGGCTTCTTCCTGGGCCGCCTCTTTCTCTTCCGCAACCCGTGGCGCTGTGACTGCCGCCTGGAGTGGCTGCGCGACTGGATGGAGAGCTCCGGGCGTGTGGCCGACGTGCCGTGCGCCGCCCCGGGCTCCGTGGCCGGCCTGGACCTCAGCCAGGTGGCCTTCGGGCGCTCTTCCGATGGCCTCTGTGTGGACCCGGAGGAGCTGAACTTCACCGCATCCAGCCCAGGCCCGTCCCCAGAGCCAGCGGCCACCACCGTGAGTAGGTTCAGCAGCCTCCTCTCCAAGCTGCTGGCCCCGAGGGTCCCGGTGGAGGAGGTGGCCAACACCACCGAGGGGCCGCTCAACACCGCCCTGTCCGACAGCCTTCCCTCCAGTGGGCTGGTTGTCTCTGGCCACGACACCCGGTTTCTCCTCAGCTCTGGCTTCCTGCTCAGCGTGGTGTTCGTCCTAAGCATGGACTAACCTTGCCTCACTGGGGTAGCCCAGATGGCCTTGGCCAGTGGGGGAAGGTTTAGCTAACTGGGCTTGAGGGTATTTGTGGTGGGGGGAGAGGGGAACAGGACGGGGGGCAGGTGTTGATGGAAGGGACAGTTTACTTTCAGATATGGCTCTAGGAAGAGGAGAACCCGGGGAAATGCCACGCGGGGGATGGGGTGGAGGTGGGAAGAGGAATGGATTTCCGCTCATGTCACATGAGCATCAATTGGAGAAGACAAGCAAGAGTGAACATGGGCCCTCCCGTGAGAAAATTAGGAATTGGAACCTCCTAGGGCTACAGGGCTCTCCCCCCATCCTCCAGGAAACAGGGACTGCAGTGCCTGAATTAGACTGTGCCAGTTTTCCTGGTGGGACAGCCCATTAAGCCCGGTCCCTTTGTTTTCCACTATAGTTACCCTCCTCCTCCCGCAGGGGAAGGGGACACTAGAGTCCAGGAAGATGGAGAGAGAAGGAGAAGAGAAGGAGAGAGAAAGGCGATGTGAGAAGGAACTTAGACCCAAGGGGTTGGTGGTGGTTCCAGGGGTATGGAATGTGTTAGGAGACATTGAAAATAGAAGTCTCTTTCCCTTACTCTACAGTTATTCGGAGGGGAGGCTTTAGCCACAAAGCAGCTTTAGGGCAGGGAAGGGGGGGAAGAAGAGGGAGGGGGTTTCTATGTACAAAAAAAGTGTGTAAAATCCCAAGATTTAAAAAAAAAGTTAAGTTTCTGTACTGCAGGAATTTTTTTTAGAGTCTTTCATATGCAAACATGGATTGTGAATCTCCATGGAGGCCACAAAATCCTTTATTCTTAGGTTTTGTGGGAAGTGTTCGGAAGGCAGAAATGCTGTTAGCAGGGCAGGGAGTCTCCAGCCTGGATGATCCTGTTAGATGTGGAAATTATTCTGGGCCGCGCACCTTGGGGCTAATGTCCAGGAGGCAAGGAGGCAGCCAGTAGCTGGGAAGGAGGCCGGAAGAGATTTCCCAGGGTGGGAGTTGGCCAACTGGAAGCCCCCAGGCCTGAGTGGCAAATTCCATATGTCTGCTAAATACTTGTTCAGGCAGTTCTCCACACACAAGTAACGATGACTGCATCTGTCAACATGCTCAAAATCCCTACTTTTAATGTCCCAAATTCCTTTGTCTGTATTTGAAGATGTGGGTTTTCAAAGCCCACATAATTCAGGGTGCACCAAGTTGTCAGGTCTTCATGGTGATAGTACTTCTTCTGTGTCTCTAGGTAATACTAAGTATCAGAAATGTTGCTTCTGAGGGTAGGAGTGTTCAAATAGATTGTGACTATTTGTGGTCAATCAACCCAACGAGTCACAACCAGCATTTAAAAAAACAAGGTAGGGGCACCTCGGTGGCTCAGTGGTTGAGTGTCTGCCCGGGGTCCTGGGATCAAGCCCGCATTACTGCTTCTTCCTCTGCCTATGTCTCTGCCTCTCTCTCTGTGTCTCTCATGAATAAAAAATTAAATCTTTAGAAAAGTAAAATAAAAACAAGATAGAACAGGAAAGTCACAGAGTCTTATGTGTAACAGGTATTGTTATATGAAACTTTAATTTGTATGCATTTGCTCAGATGATATGTGTATGTGTGTATTCTGCATCTGGATCACTGATTACAATTTATATTTTATTGTGGGCTATTGTTAAGAAAGTTTGAAAGTCACTAATCTGGAACATGCATGATTTTTTGGAAATTTATTTTGAAAAGTCTCAAACCTCTAGGAAAGTTGCAAGGATAGGAGAGTGAACACTTTGGCCATTCACCTCAGTTTCCCAGTTGTTATCATTTTACTGTATTTGCCATATGTAGTTTGAGTTAGTTGTAAACATCACAGCCCTTCACCCCTAAGAACCACAGCATGTATTTCCTATCAGGAACGCTATCATTGGTAGGATACTATTATTTAAAATATACTCTGTATTGAAATTTCAACAGTTGTTGCAGTGATTTTTTAGGCAGTCGTTCTTTTTCCTCTGAGTGGGGGAAAAGGTTCCTTGTGTTCGTTTGATCGCAATACTCAAAATTGCAAATCCGCCGATTGACTTTAAGGTTTTAAAATGAATTCGCTCTGCAAATGTCTTACTTTTCAAATGTGAGAACCAGATGAGGTCAGAAATGTTGTTTGTTCAAACCATGTGTTGTGGCTATGGTAACTGAGTAAGGATCACGAGAATCCTGGAGACCAGATCTCTGCGTTCGGGTAACCATGGAAGGCCACAGCGGACATGCAGCCCGTGTTACTGAGGAACAAGATGCCGCCTTGGGAGGAATGTCCTTCCTTTCATTTGGAGCCGGTTCCTCAGAGTCAGTCTCAAAGCGCTGCTCCAATTCTGCCTGGTGGTTAGATGGCCAACTTTTTAATGAACATTTGTCTGACTGAATGTTTTTGAACAAGTATCAACACTGAAATAGCCTCCGGGGAGACAGATTTTTTATAGAACTATCCAGCCCAGTAGAATTATGGGAACGTGGGAGTTACTTACTGCCAAACAGATCCAGAGTTGCCTGGAACGGGTTCCCAGTGAATTGTGGCCATTATGAGCTTTCATGCAAGAACAGGGAGTGGAGTTCCCAGTTTTGAGTTCATTACGTTTCCCACCCCATTATTGGCTAATAGTACCTTGAGAAATCCTTAGGTGCCATGGATTCTGCTAAGGCAAAGTAAGTGTACCTGTTGGATGAACCATTTTATGCCGTGGTAACCAACAATCCCCAAACTTCAGTGGTTTCCCGAGGGTCATTTCTTGCTTATGCACATGGGCTTACGTGCTCTGCCCCTTGTAGCCACTTAGGCACCCAAGCTGATGAAGGATCTGCCGTTTTCAGACATTGTTATCCAAACATGAGTTCTAGGGGTTGCTGCAACAGAGAAGGAAAGCTTGGGGGAACCAGGCATCGTTCTCAGACGCTTCCACCCAGATGCAACTTGTGTTACTTCTCACCCTCCTTTGGTCAAAAATGTCACACAGCCATATTTAACTTCACCAAGGCAGGGAAGTGTGGTCCTCCTGTGTGCCCAGAAAGAGAGGAGAACTGGGGACTTTGGTGAACACCAGCAATGCTCTGGAGCAGCTCCAGGCAGCTCACCTGATAGAGTCAAGCCTGGGCTTCTCAGAACTGTCAGAGGACATAGAGGCTTGAGGGGGAAATCATCTGGTGGGCAAGCCAGTATAAACAAAACCCAAAACACTGGTATATATACGTAACACTTAAAAAGGTTGGGACTGTTGCATCTTTCTGGCACCCCAGCTAGGCTTTGAACACAATATTTGCTCCAGCCAAGAGGAAGGCTGTGGCTTCACTGAATTGGTTCTTTAAAGAAAGGGGAGAGAAAATGTAGAGACAAGGTTCATATTTTTCCCTTTAGAAAACGTTTTCCACACAAACAGTATTCAGATCTTTGGGAGCTCGATCTTTGGAAAATTTTCTCTCAGTGAGCTCCTTGGCTATTTCTAAGAGGTCTCCCTGCCCAGGATTCATGGGGATGACCAAAGCCCCCATCCACCAAACTCTTTGTCAGGCCACCAAAATGCTGCCCTCTAGGGGACACTTGTCTGCTGGGCACAGCTGTCTTTAGCCATTGGCTCCCCCTGACCCTGTTCTCCCCTTTAGCCCTCTGGCCAAAGGACAGCTTAGGTTCTCCCCCTGGATCCCTCACAGCACAAAAGTGAAGGAGACCTTTCCAAAGGATCAGTGTCATGGAAGAGAAGCAAGTAGCCCCTCTGACTAGTGTTGGATGTGGCTTTTGGTGGAATCCACAGACATTAAACCCCTCAGGGGCCCATGTGGCTGGGCTGCGGGCTGGCCTAATTCCTCTTATTTTCCCATGATCCCCTCTCCCCCCACTGGAAATGCCCAGGCTTTGCTGTGTTTCTGAGACAAACTCCCAGGGAGGACTCTTTTTTTCCTTATCTGGCAGGGTAAAGCCCACCTCCCCACTCTACAGGTAGCAGCCAGCTTTGCCCTCTGCAGCACGCCCCATAAGATGTCCCACACAGTTCCACGGTGGGGTCCATGAGAACTGAGGGGGCTAGTCAAGTCCAGAAATTCAGCCCACCCCCCTCACCCACCACCAGTCCCTTTTTCATCACGGTACCATGTTGCTTGCAACTGTGGTTCAGAGCTCCAAGAAAACTAACAGCAGTTCCAGGGACACTGTTAAAGTAACATTTCTGGGGCAGCCCTAGTGGCCCAGTGGTTTAGTGCTGCCTACAGCTCAGGGCGTGATCCGAGACCTGAGTCCCATGTTAGGTTCCCTGCGTGGAGCCTGCTTCTCCCTCTGCCTGTGTCTCTGCCTCTGTCTCCGTGTCTGTCATGAATAAATAAATAAATAAATAAAATCTTAAAAAAAAATAAAGTAGCATTTCTATCCAAAAAAACCCCCACATCAGGGAGACTGGGAGACACAGCTCTGATAAAAGATACAACAGTCCCAACCTTTTTAAGTGTTACGTATATATACACCAGTGTTTTGGTTTTTGTTTATCTTGAAAGATACTCTGTTTTTCTGTTCTGAAAGAGGACCCTTCACTTCCCTCTCTGAGATTGTGTTTGCCTCCCAAGAGTGAGGGGATGGATCCTGCCTTTTGTTTGTACTGAGCCTGAGGGCTTCACAGAGCAGAGGACAGTCTCAGAGGAGGCCCGCCCAAATCTCCATTCCAGGGGCTAGAAACTGCTTGTGACATTAAATTTTTCTGGGTTTCAGAAGTCTGAAAGCTCGTCCCTGCCAGTGTGGTCAGGAAAGGCTGAGGGGGGTAGCTGTTATGCCAGGGGACTGGTGGTATTTTTATGGTTTAGGCAGCAGTAATAACTGGATCTTAACCGCCCCCTCCCCACTCCCCCCATCTCACAGGGGCTGATTAGAGAAGGAGTCATGAACAGCCTCTGGTTTCAAAGAACACTTTGGCATCTGTCTCCCTGTGGCCTGAGGTGAGTTTCACTGCGAGGCTGCAGTGAAACATGGACCCCTGCACCAGGTGCCTGGCTAACTTCAGCTGTTGAATGAACGTTACTTTTATTCCTTCTATTTGTGTTCCAGGCACAGAAAATTTAGAAGCACTTAGATAAACATTTGCCATTTTCAAGGGAGTTCCCTTGAAATGTTGTTGACGTTTATATCTGTCATCCTGAGAAGAGAAAAAGTTTTTGCTCAGCCAGACAGAGACACCAAACTGCTGGGAGACCTACGGAGGACTTATCTTGTGGTTCCCGGCAGCTTAGCAGGAGTTCTTTGTGGGCATATGTGACCTCATGGCCGAGGCTCACTCACAGCTCACTCAGGATCCTTCACTCACTTAGGATCCATTCAATGGGTCTTGGCATTGGTAGTGGCAACCAGCATTAAATAATAGAGACAAAGTAGGTGGGGAAACATTAGCACATATCACTAAAGTTATGTATGTATGTATGTATGATAGTTAACAGAACTATTTAACTAGTTAGTTAAACTAGTTTAAACTAGTTAGTTTAACTATTTCATTAAACTTTGGCATAGTTATATATATGTGTAAGCATGCCTTCTTTGTGTGCCCCAGAATACAATATGAAAATGCATCTGTCACCATGGCTCATAATCATGAATATCTGTAAGCCAGTGTCATAGATCAATTTGATTCCTTACTTGTTTTCAAAGAGCTTGGGGTTGAAAGTAAAGTGCAGGCCTCTATTTCATTTGTTGATTATTCTTCCCCCAGCCAATTTATTTTCTTGCATCTCACCACCAAAAAGTAGACTTGCCTTATTTATACCATATTTAAAAACCTAGTTAGAGGGGCGCCTAGGTGGCACAGTCGGTTAAGCATCTGCCTTTGGCTCAGGTCATGATCCCAATGTCCTGGGATTGAGCCCCATGTCGGGCTCCCAGCTCACCAGGGAGCCTGCTTCTCCCTCTCCCCACGTTTGTGCTGGCATGCTCTCCTTGCTATCTCTCTCTCCCTCTCTCTCCCAAATAATAAATAAAATCTTAAAAAAAAAACACCTAGTTAGATCAAAAGAAGTAAGATTGGGGGTTTTGAAAAGCACCTGAGCAATTAGGATCAAGATGCTCTTTCATCGCCTGAAGAGGCAGGGTGAAGTGATGTGTGCAGACCAGGTGGCTAATGACTATGGGGTCCCTGCAGCGAGGTTCTGTAGAGGCCTGCAGAGCACTAATGGCTGTTTCATTTAACAAGTTAATAACTAATAATGAGAGCATCTTAGAATGACCCTCTTGGTGTCTCACGGTGACATCTATTATTAAAACATCTAATAACATGAATAAAGAAAACCCAAGGGTAAATGATTACAGAGATTATGATCATTTTGGATAAACTGTGCTATGTCACCTCTGGGCGCTGTTCCTAATATTATATTTAACTGCCTTCCTAAAATGTTTCTAATTCTTCTTTAAAATGCTTTTTGCCCTGGAATTCAAATGGTAACCATTATTAACTACCTATTATGTGCCAGATAGTGCCTCATCCTCTAATTCTCTCACTTAGGCATTGTTATCCCCATTTTACAGATGTGGAAGCTGAGGTTTAGAGAATTAAGTGACTTGCCAAAGGTCTGGGACTAGTAAATGCCAAAACTGGGATTTGAATCCAGGTTTCAAAGCTCTAGACCCAGAGTAAACTTCCCTGTCTTTAGATAGTGATGTGACACTTTTCATCTCTGGGAAGCCTTCTCTTCTGAAGCTAATAGTTGAAGTTCAGAAGAAATGAGTGAAAGAAGATTCCAAAAGAACTATACACCATGATCAAGTGGGATTTATTCCAGGTATGCAAGTCTGCTTCAACATTTGAAAATCAATGTAATCTACTATATCAACAAACTAAGGAAAAAATCATATAATCATGACAATTAGTTCAGAAAAAGCATTTGACAAAATATAATGCCTATTCATGATTAAAAATGCTCAGCAAGTTAGAAATGGGGGAATGACCTGAATTTGATAAAGAAACATTCATAAGAAATCTGTTAGCTAATATAATACTGGTGAAGGACTAAACGCTTTCCCCTAAAATCAGGAATGAGGTGAGGATGTCCACCTCACTACTTTTTTTCTTTTTCTTTTTTTTAATTGGAGTTCAATTTGCCAACCTATAGCTTATCACCCAGTGCTCATCCCACTCTCACCACTTTTATTCAATGTAGTACTGGAAGTTCTAGCTAGGGTGGTATGTCAAGGAGAAGAAATAAAAGACATACATATTTGAAAGGAAGACATAAAATTGTCCTTATTTGCAAATGACATAATTTTCCACATAGGGAATTCTAGATAATATGTAAAAAAATTCCTAGAGCTGATAATATTCAGCAAGATCACAGGATGCAAGATCTATACACAAAAATCAATTATATTTTGGGGCACCCGAGTGGCTCAGTTGGTTAAGTGTCTGACTCCTGATTTCAGCTCAGGCAATGATCTCAGGATTGTGAGATAGAGCCCTGCAATGGGCTCTGCCCTCAGTAGGGAGTCTGCTTGAGATTCTCTCTATCCTTGTCCCTTTGCCACTCCCCCTGCTCTATCTCTCTCTCAATCTCTCAAATAAATCTTTAAGAAAGATCAGTTATATTTCTATATAATGTACACATGAAAACCAAAATTAAAAACACTGTACCATTCACAATCACTCCAAAGAAAATGAAATTCTTACATATACATTTAACAAAACATGGGGGTGCCTACGTGGCTCAATTGGTTAAACATCCAATTCTTGATCTCAGCTCAGATCTTGATCTCAGAGTTGTGAATTTCAAGCCCGGCATTGGGCTCCACACTAGGCATGGAGCCTACTTAAAAAAACAAAACATGTACAGCATCTCTATGAAATGCTGATGAAAGAAAGAAGATTTAAATAAATGGAGAAACATACTGTATTTATGGATTGGAAGACTCAACATAGTAAAGATGTCAGTTCTTCCCCAATTGATCTGTAGAAGTAATGTAATTTCTATCACAATTTTAGCAAAGTTATTTGTAGATATAGACAAGCATATTCTTGAACTTATACAGAGAGAAAGAGGCTATAGAATAGCTAAACCAATCTTGACAAAGAAGAATAAAGTGGAAAGAATCCACGTGATGTTGTCTTACTATATAGCTATGGTAATCAAGACAGTGTGGTATTGTCAGAGATAGGAATATCGAAACATAGATCAATGAACAGAATAGAGAACCCAGAAATTGACCCACACAAATTGGCTCAGCTGATACTTGGTAAAAGTGCAAAAGCATTTTGATGGAGGAAGGGTAACCTTTTCAACAAATGGTTCTGGAGCAATTGGACATCCACAGGCAAAATAATGAACTTTGATCTAACCCTCACACTTTATAAAAAAAACTTAACTCAAAATGAATCTTGGAATTATATGTAAAATATAAAATTATAAAACTTTGAAAGGGATGCCTGGATGGCTCAGTGGTTGAGCCTCTGCCTTTGGCTCAGGTCATGATCCCAGGGTCCTGGGGTCAAGTCTCATACCAGGCTCCCTGTAGGGAGCCTGCTTTTCCCTCTGCCTATGTTTCTCCCTCTCTCTGTGTGTCTCTCATGAATAAATAAAATATTTAAAAAATAAATAAAACTTTGAGAAAAAAATAGAGAATCTTTGGAATCTAGAACTGGGCAAAGAGTTCTTAGTCTTGACATCAAAGGACAATCCATGGAAAGAAAAATGGACAAATTGTATTTAATTAAAATGAAAAAGTTTTATTCTGCAAAAGCCTATATGAAGAGGATGAAAAGACAACCTACAACCTGGGAGAAAATATTTGCAAACCACATACCCTACTAAGGAATTTGACATCTCAATGGTAAAAATATAAACAGTATAATTAGAAAATGGGCAAAACAGAATAGCCCAGAAATAAATCCATGCATATATGATCCATTAATTTAGGACAAAGGAGGCAAGAATATATAATGAGGAAAGGACAGTCTCTTTAATAATGGTGCTGGAAAAGCTGCACAGCATTGTGCAAAAGAATGAGACTGGATCACTATCTTACACCATACACAAAAATCAACTCAAAATGGATTAAAGACTTGAGTATAAGACTTGAAACCATAAAACTCCTAGAAGAAAACAGTAAGCTCCTTGACATTGGTCTTGGTGATGGGTTTTTGAATTTGACACCAACACAAAGGCAACAAAAGCAAAAATAAACAAGTAGGGCTACATCAAATTGCAAAGCTCTGCACAGCAAAGGAAATCATCAATGAAATAAAAAGGCAACCTACTAAATGGGAGAAAATATTTGCAAAGCATATATCTTATAAGGGGCTAGTATCCAAAATATACAAAGAACTCATACTACTCAAAAGCATAAAAACCCAATTTGATTAAAAAATGGGCAGTAGACATTTTTTCCAAAGAAGGCATATAGATGACCAACAGACACAGGAAAAGATGCTCAACATCACTCATCATCAAGCAAATGCAAATCAAAACCATAATGAGCTATCACCTCACATCGGTCAAAATGGCTGTTACCAAAAAGAAATAACAAGGGTTGGTGAGGACATGGAGCAAAAGGAACCCTTGTGCACTGTTAGGAATGTAAATTGCGGGAGGCACTATGGAAAAGAGTATGGAGGTTTCTCAAAAAATTAAAAATAGAGTCATCATATGACCCAGCAATTCCACTTCTGGGTATTTACCTGAAGAAAACAAAAACACTAACTTGAAAAGATAGCTGCACCTCCGTGTTCACTGCAGCATTATTTACAATAGCAAAGATAATGGAAACAACCCAAGTTTCCATTGATGGATGAATAAAGAAAATGTATATTTGTATAAATATATACATACATATACACAAAGAAGAGTGATTCAGGGATGCCTGGGTGGCTCAGCGGTTGAGCGTTTGCTTTTGGCTCAGGACATGATCCCGGAATTCCAGGATCGAGTCCCACATCAGGCTTCCTATATGGAGCCTGCTTCTCTCTCTGCCTATGTCTCTGCCCCTCTCTCTCTGTGTCTTTCATGAATAAATAAAATCTTTAAAAAAAGTGTGATTCAGCCATACAAAAGAATGCAATCTTGCCATTTGTGACAACATAGGTGGACCTCGAAGACATGATGCTAAGTGAAATAAATCAGAGAAAGACAAATACCATATGACCTCATTTATGTGGAATCTAAAAACAAAAAATAAGCACATACATACAGGGAATAGATTGGTGGTTGCCAGACGCTTGGGGTAAGGTGAGTGAAATGGGTGAAGAGAATCAAAAGGTAAAAATTTCCAATTATAAAATAAATAAGTCCTGTGGATGTAATGTACAGCATGGTATCTATAGTTAATACTGCATTGCACATTTGAAAGTTGCTACAAGAGTAAATCTTAAAAGTTCTCATCACAAGAAAAAATTCTGCGTGTATGGTGACTGATGTTAACTAGATCTATTGTGGTGATCATTTTGCAGTATGTCAAATTATGCTGTATACCTGAAACTAATATAATGTATTGCAATTATACCTCAATTTAAAAAAAAAAGGCAGGGGGGAGCCTGGGTAGCTCAGTTGGTTGAGTGTCTGCCTTTGGCTCAGGTCCTGACCCCAGGGTCTTGGGATCAAGCCCCACATAGGCTTCCTGCTCGGTGGGGCCTCCTCCTCTGTGACTCCCCTGTTTGTGCTCTCTCTCTCTCTCAAATAAATAAATAAAATCTTAAAGAAAAAAAGGTGGAGTGACTGGCTAGCTCAGTCAGTAGAGCATGCGATACTTGATCTTGGCATTGTGAGTTTGAACCCCACGCTGGGCCTAGAGACTTAAAAAAAAAGGTAAAAATAAATGGACAAAAGGCATAAACAGACATTTTGCTGAAGAAGATATACAGATGGCAAATAAGCACATGAAAAGATGTTTAACATTAATAGCCATTAGAAATATACAAATTAAAACCACAGTGAGATAACACCACATACTTATGAGAATGACTTGATAAAAAATAATGACAACACCAAATGCTGGTGAGGCTGGGGAGAAATTGGGTCACTCACGTAGAGCTGGTAGGAATGAAAAGGGTATGGAAATTCTGGAAAAAGTTTGGCAATTTCTTCCAAAATTAACATGTAGCTACCATACAACTCAATAGTTGTACTCCTGGTCATTCACCCCAGTAAATGAAAATTATGTTCACACAAAAACCTGTACATGAATGTTCATAGTAGTTTTATTCATAATAGCTAAAAACTGGAACCAGCTCAGATGTCCTTCAATGGTGGAGTGGTTAAACAAACTGTGGTATAGCTATAACAAGGAAAAATACTCAGCAGCAAAAAGGAATGAACTAGTGATACGCAGAACAACTTGGATGAAGCTCCAGGGAGTTATGCTTAGTGAAAAAAGCCAATCTCAAAAGCTTACATATGTTAGATTCCATTTCAATAAGATGTTTGAAATGACAGCATTTTAGAAGTGGAGACTAGGGGGTGCCTGGGTGGTATATTTGGTTAAGTGTCTGACTCTTCATTTCAGCTCAGGTCATGATCTCAGGGTTGTGAGATTGAGCCCCATATCAGGCTCTGCACTCAGCGTGGAGTCCGCTTAGGACTCTCTCTCTCCCCTCCTCCCTCTCCCTCTCTAAAGAAGAAGGAGAAGGAGAAGGAGAAGGAGAAGGAGAAGGAGAAGGAGGAGAGGGAGAGGGAGAGGGAGAGGAAGAAGAAGAAGAAGAAGAAGAAGAAGGAGGAGGAGGAGGAGGAGGAGGAGGAGGAGGAGGAGAAGAAGAAGAGGAGGTAGAGAACAGATCACTGGCTGCATGGGGTAGGGACTGGGTTGGGGGGGATATGGGTGTGGCTCTAAAGGGTAATAGGATGGATCCTTGTGATGGAATTGTTCTGTATCTTCTCTGGTAATGCATACATGAGCTTACACAGGTGATAAAATTGTATGCAACTAAATACATACACTACACACAAGTGAATACAGGTAAAACTGGGGAAATTTGAATAAGATTGGTGGGGTTGACTATATCAAGGTCAGTATCCTAGCTGTGACATTGCACTGTAGTTTTGTAAAATGTTACCATTGGGGATAATTAGGAGAAGCACACCGGGATCTTTCTGTGTTATTTCTTATGACTGCATGCCAATCTCAGTGATAACTTTACTGATAATGATCTCAGTAAAAAAACTTCAATTAAAAAAAATGCCAAAATTTGGACCCTTGATTTTCAAGGTGAAGGGTGTTTCAAGATCTCTTTGCATTTCTGGCATGGTACTGTAGGGAAGCAGAATTTGCCACCCCAAGATATGTCTCTTTGGTATGAGATTATTTTAAGTTGATTATTATTATTTCTTTAGGCTGATTTTATTTTTATTTTTTAAAGATTTTATTGATTCATTCATGAGAGACAGAGAGAGGCAGAGACACAGGCAGAGAGAAAAGCAGGCTCCCCAATGTAGGAGCCTATGTAGGGAACCCAATGTAGGACTCGATCCCGGGACTCCAGGATCATATCCTGGGCTGAAGGCAGGTGCTCAATCGCTGAGCCACCCAGGCATCTCTATTTTTATTTTTATTTTAAAGATTTTATTTATTTATTTGAGAGAGAGCAAGAGAGTGTGAGGGAGAGGAAAGGCAGATGGAGAGGGAGATGCAGACTCCCCACTGAGCAGGGAGCACGATGTGAGGCTCGATCCCAGGACCCCGGGATCATGACCTGAGCCAAAGGCAGACACTTAACTGACTGAGCCACGTAGGTGCCCCATACGATTTTATTTTTAAGTAATCTCTACATTCAACGTGGGGCTCAAACTTATAACCCTGAGATCAAGAGTTGCATGCTTTACTGATTGTGCCAGAATGATTTTAGCCAAGAATTTCTGAACTAAACATTTACCTAGTATTTCCTTAAGGCTGGATAGTGGGTCACTTAAGGCTGATATTTGGTATAATTAGCTTGTTCCCAGCATCATGGAGCCCTCTGACTTAACTGAGCGTCATTCACATGAATCTGTCCCATATCTGGAATAGTGTTTCATTGAAAAGTCCTTGTGGTATGGTTACAAATTAACATTCTGTCCTTTTGACAAGTCTTTTTTTTTTTTTAAAGTAAAATATCATCGATCGACATTGTTCCCTACTTGGAGTTTAACTGTTCTGTTCTGGGCCTTATATAAGAAGTCTGCTCCAAAGGAAAAAAAAAAAAAAAAAGAAGAAGAAGAAGTCTGCTCCATGTCTCATGAACCAGTCTTAGTCTTGAAGAATAGGTCAGTATCAGTTAAACAGTGGTCTCATTTCGGGAGGTGGTCCTTCCTGTAGGTGGGCTCTCAAAGTTGAGGTAATTAATAAGAAGCATTTCTTATGGAAAGAAAAAAAATACAGGTTAATGGTTGGAGCAAATTATAAACCTAGTGTCAGAGTCCTGAGTGCTGCCCATGAGAAGATTGCTAAATGTCAGGCTCAAAACATCTGCAGATGGAGTGAGGGCAGGCAGTGGGCAATCTGACAGGTTTTCCTGATCTGCAGTTTGGATGTGTCTGGTGATCTTTCTGAGCGGCTCAAATAGCAACAGGCATGAAAGCTGTGTAAACATGGGCTGTTGTGGCAATTTCTCTGAAGCTGACCTCAAGTTGTCTAGCTTCAGTTTGCAGGGCATCAGAAAAAAAGGGCAACTTTTGTTTTCAATGATTCCAAGCCAAAAGAATGACAAAGTTTGAAACCTTAGTTTGGAGAGTCATAGCGAGATATTTGAAGAAATCAAAAGAATTCTAGTCTCAGTTCCATTTTGTAGGCAAACAACAAACACTCAAAGATAGTTGATCAGAGCTAGAGTCTAACATCCACAAAGGTATGTTACTGAAATATAATTTTTCTCTCTAAAATCACTCTCATTTCCACCAAAGATTGCCAAATCAAGACTAATTTGTTTATGAAATAAGTCTAGTTTCAATAAACTTGGCCTGATTATTTTATACAACTGCAGCAAAATAGTGGTTGACCATATGGATTCTTTTTATTTTATTTTTAAAGATTTTATTTATTTATTTATTTATTTATTTATTTATTTATTTATTTATTTATTTATGAGAGAGAGAGAGAGAGAGAGAGAGAGAGAGGCAGAGGGAGAAGTAGGCTCCATGCAGAGAGCCTGATGTGGGACTTGATCCTGGGACTCCAGGATCACGCCCCGGGTGAAGGCAGGCGCTCAACCGCCAAGCCACCCAGGGATCTCAGGATTCTTTTTAAAACTGCTTTGCTGGAGGGGCACCTGGGTGGCTCAGCGGTTGAGTGTCTGCCTTCTGTTCAGGGCGTGATCCCAGAGTCCCAGGATCAAGTCCCACATGGGGCTCCCTGTGAGGACCCTGCTTCTTCCTCTGCCTATGTCTCTGCCTCTTTCTCTGGGTCTCTCATGAATAAATAAATAAAATCTTTAAAAAATAAAATTTGTTTTGCTGGAAATTTCATAAGGAATTTCATATTGAATTTTTAACAGTCTCTTGAGGTTAAGAGGCCAAGCCAAATACTTACCATAGGCAACATCTATAGATTCAGGTTACTTCCTCTCTTCTTGAGGTCCCCAAAATATCCTGAGGTTCCTGAGCCTGCAAGGAACTCACCTGGCAAGGTCCCTGGGAACTCTGTAAGCAAGGTACCAGGCTGATTATTTTTCTAAGGTGTTTCATTGGCTCCATGAAGTCAACCTGAGTTCCTTAAATCTGTCTGGTCATATATGAGTCTCTGCAAGTCTTTCTCAAATACGACATTCCAGTCAAAGCCATGGTGGTATAACCAATGTTTCTAATGGTGTCCTGTTACAAGGAAAACAGATTATTATTATTTTTAAAAATATTTTATTTATTCATATGACAGAGAGAGCAAACAGGGAGTGGCAGGCAGAGGGAGAGGAAGAAGCAGACTCCCCGTGGAGCAAGGAGCCTGATGCAGGGCTCAATCCCAGGACCCTGGGATCTTGACCTGAACTGAAAGCAGATGCCTAACTGATCCACCCAGGCTCCCCAAGATTATTATTGAACTTCTGCAAATAACTATAATTGCCATGAAAATAAGAATACTTACTGAGAGTTTCTGAAGTCTAGAGGGATTAGGAAGGGAGAAAGAGATAAATGTTTCCTTAAATCCAGAAGTGCAAACGTTAGAGAACCAGCAATGTTTTCTTAATTCTTTCAGGCCCATGTTACTCTTATTTGGTTTGAATGCGGTTTTTCCCTTAGCTCCAGAGATTCTTACTCAGCTTATGATCATAAGGGTATTAGAAACTCATATATGTCAAAAGTCCTTTCCATGATTCTTTTTGAATCTGAAACATATTTGCAAAAGCATCAGAATAAAACAATAACTGTAAATGTCAAAAGACTAAAAAATGGCACGGTTAAAGATCTGATGAGAGTTTATTATAATAAAGTTGACAAGGAAATTTGGTCATGTTCTGTGACACACAACACTTCAATAATAGAATTATAGGTGATGACATTATACTAGGACATATCAAAACTTTAGGAATTTTATATAATTTATGGAACAGTTATAGCACAAACCCATATAATACAACCTCAGAAGGTTTATCATTATTTATCTGACAATGCTTCCTATGGAACTTAACATACCAAATAAATAAGCCTGATTACTCAAAAAAGACATTTTTTAGAATTTGAATTTTGGGAAGTTTGTTAAAAATATCAAGAAGGTTTTAAAGCATAGGCCTAAATGGGATCACAGATCATTACAAAACCTAATATTTAATTATCTATTTAACCAAGGTGATAATAAGATTCTAAAGGCAAATACAGAAGGTCACATAGTTGTTAGCAAATCTTAGTTCTTTTAATATTGAGAAGAGTCAGTTTTCATAAGTGATCAAAGACCTGGTAAATTGAAAACATAGAAACTTGTTTTTCTAGGCAGATTACATGAAAGATAAAAACTTTTGTTTACAATTTTCTATTAAGAGTAGACCAATAGTACCCTTCTCTTGATGAACACTGGAATCATTATCTTGTACACCTGAAAGTAATATAACACTGTATGTTAACTATACTGGAATTAAAATAAAAGAGTAGACCAATAACCTAAGACAATTTTAGTATTTTAACAGAAAAACCAAGTTCCAATCCTGTACCAGTGTACTTTTGATATTAACATTCATTTTGATCTTTGTCTCGACAGAGCACAAAATTCTTTTCCAAAGATTCCTTTTACATAAACTTCTTACAACTTTCTTTTTTTACTTAAATTTTGTCCTAAGTTTTCCCTCTCCAAACAACCAGTCTCATTTTAGGACAAAAGCCCTTTCTTTTTCCTCAACAAAAAAATGTATTCCCATTCCTCATACCTTTCTTACCAAAATCCACATCTTACTTTCCTTGTATACAGAATTGTTTCCCTTATTATTTCCAGTAGTCTTAATTACATTTATTAGAATTCTCAGTGCTTAGAAATCTTACTTTCTAGAGAAAACTAAGTAGTAAGCAACTGTAAACCATCTGTTACATCAGAATTCTCTAGATTGGCAAATTTATGAATACATTTCATAATTTCTAGAAACGTGTTTTGCCATGGTACAGTCTTTCAGTAAAGCATAAAACATGTTTACTGCCAGACCCAAGTTTATCTTTATTTTCTCTGTAATAAGGCAAAAGTAGATAAACCTGTGTTTAGTAATCAATGTTTCAGTATTTTATTTGGGAAAGACTTAGACATCCAATGAATTCAACTCAATATCATTTAACTTAGCAAAATTTCAAAATTTTAGGTTACCAAAGATTTTAGAAGTTATTTAAGTTTACCTACAAACTTTTTATCTTATTTAACCTACTTATTTTGAACAGTTACCCATGAAAACTTGATTCAGCAGACAAAATCAACCATCATTAGAAGTTGTTTTTGTTGACAAATTGCAACAGATACAACATGAATTCAACTAATAAATTGAGTTAGAACAAAAAAGTTGATTATCTGTATTGTGTTCAATATTGATAACTCCCAAAGACATGCCAATTTTAATTAGGTCAACAAACTCAAACTGGCTTTAATCTGAATATTTTTCCAGATCATGTGAACTTGAAACTTTTTGGGTTAATTCCATTTCTGAGGGCAGCCCCCGTGGTGCAGTGGTTTAGCGCCACCTGCAGCCTGGGGTGTGATCCTGGAGACCTGGGATCGAGTCCCCACGTCCGGCTCCCTGCATGGAGCCTGCTTCTCCCTCTGCTTGTGTCTCTGCCTCTCTCTCTCAATCTGTGTCTCTATGAATAAATAAATAAAATCTTAAAAAAAAATTCCATTTCTGAGAATTTAATTTTAATTTTCTTTAAGCCAATCAAATAGAGCTCTTTTACAAATTAACTTTGGTGGGGAACGTGGGTGGCTCAGTTAGTTAAGTGTCTGCCTTTGGCTCGGGTTATGATCCCAGGGTCCTAAGATTGAGCCCTGCATCAGGCTCCCTGCACACCGGGGAGCCTGCTTCTCCCCCTGCTTGTGCTCTATCAAATAAATAAATAAATAAATAAACAAATAAATAAATAAATAAAATCTTAAAAAAATTAATTTTGGCAATACCATCTGGAGGTAGAAAATGCCACATATCTACAACACATACAGACATGAACAAAAACCTTATAATCATTGTTTTAAAAATACCAGCCATGAGGCAGGTATGATAATATGGAACCTGCTAGTTTATAAAAGAACAGTTGGATCCAGACTGGTTATCTGGCAGATGGAATAAGTTAAGATTATTTGATCAAATGGCCAAAGCTTTTTTTTATTAACATTTATGGAGGGGACATTTCAGATTTGTGTTTATCCTTGACAAGTAACTGTATGGAAGCTGTGGGCTAGGTTTTGGGCAGGAGTTCTTCTATAGCCATTTGTATTTTTTTTTTTAAGTTTCTTTTTTCCTTTTTAGTCTTAGAAATAGGAAATGATCTATTTAAGAGTTCTCAGAGAGGTTATGAGACTTTTGACACAGGGGGTGCCTGGGTGATTCAGTCGGTTAAGCATCTGACTCTTGATCTCAGCTCAGGTCTTTTTTTTTTTTAATTAATTAATTAATTAATTAATTCATGAAAGACAGAGAGAGAGGCAGAGACACAGGCAGAGGGAGAAGCAGGCTCCATACAGGGAGGCTGACGTGGGACTCGATCCTGGGTCTCCAGGAACGAGTCCTGGGCTGAAGGCAGGCGCTAAACCGCTGAGCCACCCGGGCTGCCCTCAGCTCAGGTCTTGATCTCAGGGTCGTGAGTTCAAGCCTTGTGTTGGGCTCCACACTGAGTGTGGCACCTATTTAAAAAAAAAAAAGACTTTTGACATAAATAGGGGAGGTCTGAGGACTGGCAAAAGGGACAGCTTGAAGGACTTTGAATTGTTTCTGGGGCCATATTTCTAGTTTTGCAAAAATTTGTAAGATAAAGCCTGTTGCTTTTAATCCTTCAAGGAATTGGGTTGCAACTTAAATGATATTCTAGATTGATCTATCCAATCAGTTTGCCTCTTTCCCTCTGGGTACATAGTTCTAAGTTTAGCTTCAGGGAGAAGGCCTTAAAAAATTCCTACCAGGCTCTGGAAACCAGCTTCAATCTGGCCAACTCTTGCCTATAGAGCCATAATTGCCTTAGCATGGTGAGGAGAGGGAGGCTTTGATTTTAATGCCTTGTTCCCTGGCAGCTCATTTAAAGGATAAGAAGGAGGTGGAACAGTTGGAAGTACTTCAGGAGTTGATAATTTTGAGCTCAGTTTTGTCACTATTTCAGGAAGTTTCTTATTGGTTTCTTGCATGGTTAGTATCTGGTCAGTGTTTCTTTTAGAAGCTTCTAAGTACCAATTAAAATAGGCATCTCACTCAGGTTTTTTAGTTTAATAGCCAGCTTTCTTGAGTTGAGTGTGCAGACAAACTAGTTAGGTATTCCAGAGGATCCTCATGTAGGCCAGCTGAGCATTTAAGATCATCCTTAGTATAATTTTCTCATTCACTTAGGAACTTGCAAGTATGTGATCCCTGTGCATCAAACCGGAATCCCATCAGAGTCTTGGGAGGTGGCTCTCCATCATGTTTCTCCAATTGTGATGGTTTATCTCTCATCCTAGTGGTTTTGAATGCTCAGCACCGCCTAAGGGGTCTGACTGTGGACCAGTGTGCTGATGAGAGGGCTCTCGCTCTCCTAGGTGTTATCCCGGAGTCGGTTGATCATATTTTGTGTCTCGGTTTTCTCTTGGTTTAGCCTAGCTAAATCGAAAGTGCTCAGAAAGCTGAGTGGCCAACTCTTATATACGTCCCCGGCAGAGCAACTAAATTATTTGTTGAATTGTGAATGGGAATCCCTGTGGGACTGCTGCATGGTGTGAGGTTAACCTCTGTCGCTCTCTAATGAGAGGAGCTAGATTCCCTTGTCTTCTGACTCATTCAGAATCTCGTTTATATGATTGTCGCATTGAGCGTTCAAATTGGGAAAATAGCAAAGGATTTTAAATTCCTGGGATGAGGATTCGTTACTCCAATAGACTTGCAACCGGTGCCCTGCAGCATGGCAACCCTTCTGACTTACGAAGAAGAGACAACGGATAAGACCTGAAACCTGTGTCACACCCAGGATACCGCCCATACCTGACTTTGCAGGAGAAAGGCAAGAAGCAACAACGAAGAAAGCTTCTGGACTTTCTACCCAACTGGGAGGTCCAGATCCCAGGCAGGACTCACCCAGTCATCTGTGCTCCATCCAAGGCATGGGCCGGACACAAGTGGCCCCTTCTGGAATCAAGGCTCTGG